>NC_081181.1:186356698-186419688 GCF_029867415.1 Vicia villosa | reverse complement strand
TGAATTTGAAAGTATATGGCTAGAGGAAAGTAAATCCTCTTGCCCCTAGATAAGTATTGTGTCTTTGAATTGGAAGGTATGTGGCTAGAGGAAAATAAATCCTCTTGCCCCTTGATTAAGACATCAACCTTTGATAGAGGTACCTGAAATTGTGCGCCCTAAATCCCTAAGATCCTTGAAAGGGTTAGTTAAATCATGTTATGCTTATGATGTTATGATGTCATGATGTTATGCGAATGCAGTTCGTTAGACTTAGTGTGAGATAGTAAGGACAAACAAGTCCTTTTAACAAAACCTGCGAGGAAACGAAGGTTAATGGCAAACACAAACAAGTCACACAAGTCACACAATTTTTTGCTTAAGGCTTGCATGGAGTCTGATCAGGTGTCCTTCCCAAGGGTATTACTATGGATAAGGAGATTTCAGCAACGGGTTCTATAAGTTATCCAGAATTGTCAGCCCTTCTAAAGCACCCTCGGACATGATGCATTCGCACCATGCAATGATGCTTTGAGAAAGGACCTATCTGAATTGTAGCATCGGGTAGCGACTAGTTCTTAACATTTGTCAAGAGTAGTCCCCCCACTACGTTCCTAAAGGCCAGGATGGGTTAAGGGTAACTAAAGGTCCTTGAGCAGGTTCCTTGTAATGAGTCCATAAGTAAGGTTTGAAACCGCAAAAAAAAAAATTTAAACATAAAAATGCATGTCAATATTGCATCTTAATATAATTGGCGGAAATTAAACTTAAGATTTGTAATATGAGTGAAATAAGTAACAGAAAAGCTTTCCAGCTGCTATAGAAAGCAGGTTCCTTGTATATATTGGAAAGACCAAAGAAATCGAAACACACTTCGGTAGGAAAGAAATAACTCCTTTTTGTATGGGAAATGAATAAAGAAAATTCCGAATCTTTCAATGTTGAAGCGAAGGTGGCGTGAAATTGTAGTTGATCTGTTAAATTCTTTTTGATGTTGAGGAAATAACAATGATGCATTGTCAAATTAGTCTTTCTCCTCGTTACAACAACCACACTATAGCTTCAGAAGCGGTTTGAGCATTTACCGACAGCGAAAATGAATTATCAGGGCGCTCAAGATGAGTGAATTTTAAAGTTCGAGAAGAAAATGTTAGAACAAGATTTGTTCTGATCAATTATCTTAGTTTTGATGATAACAATAATATGAATTTTGCTTAAGATAATATGGTACTCTAATCCAATGCAATTTCCCTTTCAGGAAATATATAAAGAGTACGCATAATTCAGCGCTCAGAAGCTTTGTCTCAAAGGGTTCAGCATGCAACATCAGAACATGGTCTGGCAAGACATCAGAAGATGGTCGAAGCAGAATCAGAACATGGGTCTATGGAAGCATCAGAAGAACAAGAGAACAGAAGCACTGAAGTTCTGATGGTATCACGCTCAGAAGCACTTCAAGGTCAGAAGATCAGAAGATGCTATGCACCAAGCTGTTTGACTCTGATGATATTCAAACGTTGTATTCACAAACATCAGATCAGAAGAAAGTACAAGTGGCAAGCTACGCTGACTGACAAAAGGAACGTTAAAAGCTATTCTAGGCTACGTCAGTAGACACAGCGTGAACAAGGCTCGAGGTAGTTGACAAAAGCGTATAACATTAAATGCGATGCTGTACGGAACACGCAAAGCATTAAATGCATTCAACGGTCATCTTCTCCAACGCCTATAAATATGAAGTTCTGATGAGAAGCAAGGTTAACGATCCTGAACAAAACAACGCTTATTCAACTTGCTGAAACTCTGTTCAAATCTAAACTCAGAATCTTCATCTTCATCAAAGCTCACTACATTGCTGTTGTAATATTTTAGTGAGATTAAGCTTAAACGATTAAGAGAAATATCACAGTTGTGATTATCGCTTTTAAGAAGCATTTGTAATACTCTTAGAATTACATTAAGTTGTAAGGAACTAGAGTGATCGTGTGGATCAGAATACTCTAGGAAGTCTTAGGAGTGAACTAAGCAGATTGTAACTAGAGTGATCGTGTGGATCAGTAGACTCTAGAAAAGTCTTAGAGGGTATCTAAGCAGTTGTTCCTGGAGTGATCAGTGTGTGATCAGTAGACTCTGGAAGACTTAGTTGCTGACTAAATGGAGAACCATTGTAATCCGTGCGATTAGTGGATTAAATCCTCAGTTGAGGTAAATCATCTCTGCGGGGGTGGACTGGAGTAGTTTAGTTAACAACGAACCAGGATAAAAATAACTGTGCAATTTATTTCTATCTGTCAAGTTTTTAAAGCTACACTTATTCAAACCCCCCCCCCCCCTTTCTAAGTGTTTTTCTATCCTTCAATTGGCATCAGAGCGCCGGTTCTAAGGTGCAAGCACTTAACCGTGTTTAGAAAAGATTCAGGAAGAGAAAAACGCTTCAGTAAAAGATGGTTGATGAAAGTGAAAAGTCTACACCTACACCTGCATCTACATCTGGCTCTGCTGAGCAATACAACGGTAACAATGGTTATACTAGACCGCCGGTATTTGATGGTGAAAACTTTAAATACTGGAAAGATAAACTGGAAAGTTACTTCCTTGGTCTAGATGGTGATCTATGGGATCTTCTGATGGATGGTTACAAACATCCAGTAAATGCCAGTGGCGTAAAGCTGACAAGGCAAGAAATGAATGATGATCAGAAAAAGCTTTTCAGGAATCATCATAAATGCAGAACTGTTTTGCTGAATGCTATCTCTCATGCTGAGTATGAGAAGATATCTAACAGGGAAACGGCCTATGACATATATGAGTCCTTGAAAATGACTCATGAAGGAAATGCTCAAGTCAAGGAGACTAAAGCTCTAGCTTTAATCCAGAAGTATGAAGCCTTCAAGATGGAGGATGATGAAGACATTGAAAAGATGTTTTCAAGATTTCAAACTCTTACTGCTGGATTGAGAGTTCTTGACAAGGGATACACCAAGGCTGATCACGTAAAGAAGATCATCAGAAGCTTACCCAGAAGATGGGGTCCTATGGTAACTGCATTCAAGATTGCAAAGAATCTGAATGAAGTTTCTCTGGAAGAGCTTATCAGTGCCTTGAGAAGTCATGAAATAGAGCTGGACGCAAATGAGCCTCAAAAGAAAGGTAAGTCTATTGCATTAAAATCAAATATCAAGAAATGCACTAACGCTTTTCAGGCTAGAGAAGAAGATCCTGAAGAATCAGAATCTGAAGAAGAAGATGAACTGTCTTTGATCTCCAGAAGGCTAAATCAACTCTGGAAGACCAAGCAAAGGAAGTTCAGAGGCTTCAGAAGTTCAAAGAAATTTGAACGTGGAGAATCTTCTGATGACAGAAGATTTGACAAGAAGAAGGTCATGTGCTATGAATGCAATGAGCCTGGACACTTCAAGAATGAATGTCCAAATCTTCAGAAGGAAAATCCCAAGAAGAAGTTTCATAAGAAGAAAGGTCTTATGGCAACCTGGGATGAGTCAGAAGACGATTCAGACTCTGAAGATGAGCTGGCTAACTGTGCGCTGATGGCGACAGAAGATGACGGATCAGAATCTACATCAGAATCAGATTCTGAAGAGGTATTTTCTGAACTTACTAGAGATGAGTTAGTTTCCGGTCTAACTGAACTTCTGGAACTCAAGTATCAGATCAGTCTCAAATACAAAAAGCTGAAAAAGCTATTTGAATTTGAAACAAAGAAGCTTGAGTTGGAGAATTCTGAATTAAAAGAAAAACTTTTAAAATTATCCAATAATGTTGGATCTCCTTCTGATTCAGAAAAATCCACTCCTAGTCTAAACCATATTCTGAAAGAATATGATTTAAGTTTCAGGAAGTTCTTATCTAGAAGTATTGGCAGAAGTCAGCTAGCTTCTATGATATATGCTGTGTCTGGAAACACAAGAGTTGGCATTGGTTTTGATGGTGAAACCCCATACAAACTTGAACCTGTTGATGAAATGAAAATCACATACAAGCCATTGTATGATCAGTTCAAGTATGGCCACTCCCATGATATTAGGCACACTTCACATGCTCAAAGTTTTCACTCAACACACACCAAAAAGCATGTGACACAACCTAGGAAATATCATGAAACTCACATTAAAAATTATCATGCTGTTCCTCCTATTGCTTACAATGTTAAACCCAAGTTCAATCAGAACTTGAGGAGAACTAACAAGAAAGGACCCAAGAAAATGTGGGTACCAAAGAAAAAGACTATTTCTTTTGCAGATTCTCTTAGTGACAAAGAAGATAAAAGTCAACATGACATGTCTCCTGGACTCAAGTTGGTCTCAACACTTGAAGGGAAGAAGGACTGTCTTCTAAATTCTGGTACTTAAATCTGTTGAAGAAACTTTGTCTGAAGGGGATCAGAAAAGATAGTTTATCAGCTTTGAAATCATTTGTCTTGTCTGTTTCTCAAGCAATGGTGTTTCGTTCTTGTGTATTCTAAATGCTCTAAATGCTACAGAATATACAAAATTGAAACATTGATTGTGGACGAATCAATAAACATCTGGTTTGATGATAAACTTGTTTCTGATGAAACAAAGAGCTTAAGAATTTCTGCAGATACAGTGTTGTCTTATCAAAAGCTGCAGAACAAAGAAGTGAACCTCCAGAAGCTGTGTATATCAGAAGTAATGGATCAGAAGATCATTCAGATTTATATCAGCACACTTCAGAAGGAGTGTTTCCAGAAGAGAAACTTGATCAGATCAGAAGCAGTGATCAGAATCTGAAGGCGTAAAGTTTATTCTGAAATTTACAGCTGTCATCTATTATCTGATGGTGAACACGTGTCTGTACGGTTAGTACAAAGCGTGCAGTTGAAAAGACGCCGACCTAGGTAACTGTATTAAATCATTTCATTTACTGTGTTCTCTCTCCCCTAATGTCATTTCTCATTAAATGCATAATGATTTCTTTTTAAATCTTTTAAATAACCCGCTTCACCTTCATTCCCTCTTTTTCTCTCTTTCTCTCTCTTTTGTGCATTCACTTCGTTGCATTTCTCTTCAAACCCTAGTTTTCTGATTTGATCTCAAAGCATTATCATCATGAACTCATCCTCCTGTTCATCTTCATCAAAAGAAAGACTTACTTCTTCACAAATCCTTCTACGAAATTATGAATATGCTCCTCTGAAAACCTGCTTGATACCCACGAAGGACTTGGAGGTTTTATGTGAAACTGCTGTGGACTTCAACAATCTTAAAGCGAATGGCTTTAAGTGTGATGCAAGAATCCTTGAGCAAGGATGGTCCAAGTATCTCAATAGATTGGTTGGTCCAATTTATCCTGATCTTGTAAAGGATTTCTGGGTACATGCAACGGTTACCCCAACGGCCATCATCTCATTCGTGCTAGGGCATGAAGTGGTTATCTCTGAAAAACTGATCAGGAAGCTATACAATCTGAATGATGAAGAAGGTTGGTCTGGTTTTCGATATACATCTGTTGATTGGTCAATAGTTGAAAAACAAATCTCTAAGTCCTCTGGGATTGACTCTAACAACACAGGCACCTTGAAGCCATTTTATAGAGTATGGGCTGAGATTATTCTGGGTTCTCTTCACCACAGAAAAAGGATGCTCTCCTCCTCTTACATCAGTCCAGATCACAAGCACACTCTCTTCTGCATTGGCAAAAAGACTGAAATCAACATCTCTCACATTCTGTTTGAGAATCTGAAGACTTCAATCCTTGAGTCAAGAGAAGAGGAAAGGGCGAAGTACCCTCATCTTCCAAGAACGACTATTCCGTTTGGAAGAATGATTTCAGACATTATTACTGAAAGCAAAGTGCTGGACTCCATCAGAAAACTCAATGCATCCCATTTGCTTGGAGTAGTTCAAGGTCCCATTTTTAATGGTGTGGATTTGTTCAGATTAGAACTCATCAAAAACGTACCTTCTGTGTGCCCAAGTTTTCCTGACATTCTCTCAAAAAGAGTTGTTGCTGAAGGTTTTGCTTCCATGTTTCAAGAAGAACTGCATCAGGTTGTCAAGTCCTACCTGGAAGACTGTGTTAGGAAGCAATCAGATATTGATCCTGCTTGGATCCGTGGCAGATTACTTCCGTCCAAGGCTGATCTTCTGAAGAAGGATCAGAAGGAACTAAAGGCTAGGCTAAAAAGAAAAGCCCAAGAAGATGAGGCTGAGAAAGCCAAGAAGTTGAGGGTCACCTATGATCCTGACAAGGTGGACTCTGAAGAAAGAAGAGATAAACGGATCAGAGATTCCTTTCGCAGAACCAGATCTTCTTCCTCTGTACAAACCTCCAGAAAAGTTTTTACTCCACGTCCTTCTGTCCCTAAACCATCTTTCCAATCACCTCCTTCTGAACCAAAAGTAAACTTCACCTTACCAAATCCTTCTCCATCATCCTTCTCCTCTCCCATTCTAAACCCCACACCTTTAAGTATTCTTCCCCCAACTCCTTCTGATAAATCTTTCTCACCAATTCCCTTTACAAACACTCCATCCTCGTCTCTATCTATCATTTCTGATATTCCATCCTCATCAATCATTCTCTCAGATATCCCTTCTTCCTCATCCACCGTACCTCCACCTTCTATATCCCATCCCTTACCTACCAGAAAATCCAAACCTTACTGTCTTCTCTACCCTGACTACAAATTCACCTTCAATCCGCCTGAACCTGAACCCTATACCTACCTGGAACTTTTCAGACATGAGGTGATTAGCAGTCTAGACCTTCTGAAGGATGCATTTCTAAATGGTCTGGATGATGTTTCTACAAGAAATCTCTGGAGAAGATTTCGCAAGGATTTTCAAGTAGAAGCAATGGGAGTACAGAAAAGACTAGTGGCTGCTGCCCCTGGTTACCCTGGTTACCTTCTGGAGGAAGATAATGGTATATACTACCATCCCCTCAGAAATTGTGTTGCTGCTGAGGAGAAGCCCTTTGTGGATGAATTGGAAATATTAAGACTGGCTGCTGTAATGGAAGCAAATCCATGCAGGGATATGGTTATCTTTATTCCTGATTATCCTGTTCTGCTAGGAGACTTCAAGACTCTCTTTGACTATCTGAGGGAAAACCCGTCTGTGAAAGACCCAAGCTTGGTCATTCCAGAAGTTGTTGACCCACCAGTAGTTGAAGGTCCTTCTGCTCCAAGGAATCTAGCTGCCATTCTTCAGGCACTTGAGAATGGAGACTCGGAAATTCCTGCTGCAGAATATGGAGATGCTTCTATGCAAGAAGCAGATGCTGAAGATCATGTTGCTAAAACTGTTCCTGTTGAGGAAATCCCTGCAAATGATCTATCTATGGAAGCTGCAGATCAACATGCTATTCCTGTGGTTGAAAGCGGTGAAGCTTCCTCTGATGAATCTTCTCGTCTTGCAAGGACTCTAGAAGAAATTCAGAAGAGACAGGATGAGCAAAGCTCACTCAATGCTGAGTATAGCGCTTTCATGGTGAGGCAAGAAGGACACAACAATATGGTTCAAGAGATGCTGACCAAGATCTTGTCAAGACTAGGGCCATCTTAGATTGAGTCTGTGTTGTTTCTTTCTTTTCGTTGCATCTGTCTTTGTGCATCTGATCTTTCTTATCTTCATGTACTTCTGTACCTGCTGTTTGAACTTCAATGAAATCATCTTCTTCCTCCGTGTGTTTCGTTTTGTTTGTCTCTGAATCTTTTTTGCTTTTTGATGATATGACAAAAAGGGGGAGAAAGATAAATGATAAATGATTTGATTAATCTATCAGTTGCTGGGTAAAGCTCCCACACATTCAGTAACAAGAACTGCAAGTTCTATATGGTTTAAGTGTTTTGCAGATATAAACAAGTGAAGAGAATCTTCAAAGCAAACACAAGAAGCTAAACCATGGAAACTGAAGCAAGCCGAGTGCTGTCAAGCTTCAGAGATCAGAAGCAAGAAAGAAGAATGAATCAGAAGCACTGATAATAGAATTTGATCCATATTTGTCTATTTGTTCTGACAAAATTCTATTTGCTCTGATACATATAATGTTATGGCTCTGATACATTATTTGCTCTGATACATTATTTTAGCCTATATGGCTCTGATACATATAATGTGTTCGAATATACATTTTATGTTCTAACTCGTTCATGCTGACTTTTGTCGTTTAGTTTTTGTTCTGTAACATTTCAGGATGTAGAGATGCTCTGATGATGCTCTGGTACATTCAACAATGTTCTGATACAAATCTAGCATGAAGTGATGTTGGTAGAAATTCAAGCTCTGAAGCTATCCGAGGGAAGCAGAAATCAGAAGCTGCGAATGTTCTAAAGATCCAGAAAACTCAAGTTCTGAAGCTGTCCTAAATGGAAGCAGAAATCAGAAGCTGTGAATGTTCAGAAGATCAAAGAAATTCAAGTTCTGAAGCTGTCCTGAATGGAAGCAGAAATCAGAAGCTGTGAATGTTCAGAAGATCAAAGAAATTCAAGTTCTGAAGCTGTCCTAGATGGAAGCAGGAATCAGAAGCTGTGAGTGTTCTAGGGATCTAAGGAAATTCTAGTTCTGAAGCTGTCCAATGGAAGCAGAAGTCAGAAGCTATGAATTCTCTGAAGACAGAAGCTTATATGATCGTCTCTACCGAAATAATCAGGGAAGTCTTTTATTAAAGTTCTTCGAGTATTTATTTCAGGGGGAGATTATTTATGTCAGGGGGAGATTGTTAATCTCAGGGGGAGACATATTCATATGCTTATGCAATAGCTGTGTAATTTGTCTTTTGCCATCTATTCTTTCTGATCGCAAATTCATATCATTTATATATGTTTTTGTCATCATCAAAAAGGGGGAGATTGTTAGAACAAGATTTGTTCTGATCAATTATCTTAGTTTTGATGATAACAATAATATGAATTTTGCTTAAGATAATATGGTACTCTAATCCAATGCAATTTCCCTTTCAGGAAATATATAAAGAGTACGCATAATTCAGCGCTCAGAAGCTTTGTCTCAAAGGGTTCAGCATGCAACATCAGAACATGGTCTGGAAAGACATCAGAAGATGGTCGAAGCAGAATCAGAACATGGGTCTATGGAAGCATCAGAAGAACAAGAGAACAGAAGCACTGAAGTTCTGATGGTATCACGCTCAGAAGCACTTCAAGGTCAGAAGATCAGAAGATGCTATGCACCAAGCTGTTTGACTCTGATGATATTCAAACGTTGTATTCACAAACATCAGATCAGAAGAAAGTACAAGTGGCAAGCTACGCTGACTGACAAAAGGAACGTTAAAAGCTATTCTAGGCTACGCCAGTAGACACAGCGTGAACAAGGCTCGAGGTAGTTGACAAAAGCGTATAACATTAAATGCGATGTTGTACGGAACACGCAAAGCATTAAATGCATTCAACGGTCATCTTCTCCAACGCCTATAAATATGAAGTTCTGATGAGAAGCAAGGTTAACGATCCTGAACAAAACAACGCTTATTCAACTTGCTGAAACTCTGTTCAAATCTAAACTCAGAATCTTCATCTTCATCAAAGCTCACTACATTGCTGTTGTAATATTTTAGTGAGATTAAGCTTAAACGATTAAGAGAAATATCACAGTTGTGATTATCGCTTTTAAGAAGCATTTGTAATACTCTTAGAATTACATTAAGTTGTAAGGAACTAGAGTGATCGTGTGGATCAGAATACTCTAGGAAGTCTTAGGAGTGAACTAAGCAGATTGTAACTAGAGTGATCGTGTGGATCAGTAGACTCTAGAAAAGTCTTAGAGGGTATCTAAGCAGTTGTTCCTGGAGTGATCAGTGTGTGATCAGTAGACTCTGGAAGACTTAGTTGCTGACTAAGTGGAGAACCATTGTAATCCGTGCGATTAGTGGATTAAATCCTCAGTTAAGGTAAATCATCTCTGCGGGGGTGGACTGGAGTAGTTTAGTTAACAACGAACCAGGATAAAAATAACTGTGCAATTTATTTTTATCTGTCAAGTTTTTAAAGCTACACTTATTCAAACCCCCCCTTTCTAAGTGTTTTTCTATCCTTCAGAAAATTCCTGGAAATAAGATTGAAAAATTGGGGCTGGGTTCAATTTCAACTTTCGATTCAAGGGAGAAAAAGATTCATGGAAAAAAGATTGAAAATTGGGATTGGGTTTGATTTATGCTTTCGATTTAGGGAGCAAGAAGATTCATAGAAGAAAATTGAAAATAGGGGTTGGGTTTAACGATGATACTGTAGCTCTGTTTGTTTTCCAACTAGGAATCAACGAAATTAAAAGTCACGTGTTTCATTTAATCCATGTTATAATCCTAGCCATTCATTTTAATCTAAAGGATACAATTAAATCCTCTCACTCTCATATAAGAAGTATCATTCTCACTAGATACATTCCCATATATAGGACGTATCATATGAGAATGACAATTTTATATGAGAACATGAGAATGAATTTGAACCATTAGATTTTAAAATAAATGGTGCAGATTATATGTCCATCTTTTTTTCTCTCACCTCCATAATTTATTTTAATAATGGAAGAGAGAGAAAAAATATTCACACATAATCTGCACCATTTATTTTAAAATCTAATGGTTCAGATTCATTCTCATATACAAATGTCATTCTCATATATATATAGTGTATATATATATATATATATATATATATATATATATATATATATATATATATATATATATATTGTGTGTATATATATATATTGTGGAAAGTTGTATGAAAAATGTATTTTATGTATTTTGCCGCGGATTCGGGTTTGGGTGAAAAAACTTGAACCTAACGGGTGTGGGCGTGAGTGTTATTTTGTCACCCGAATAGCATTTGGGTTTGGGTTCGGTAGTGTAAAAACCGCACCCGACCCGACCCGTTGTCATCCCTACTTTGAATTAAAAGACATAAATAAAACTTGGTTATCTTGAAGAACCTCTGGAAATAAGATGAAAATACTTGATGAACTTATGCTAGTAGGTAAATTAAAATAAGTCAATGCAAACAAGTTTTTAGTCTCTTGGTCTTTTAGTTAGTTAGTCTATGTAAACATTATTTTAATTGCTTATTTACATATGTCTAAAATAAATAGGCTTTTATGTAGGCTAACAGGCTAACCAGACCTTCGAAAAGGCCAGACTCAGACCTAAAAAATAAGCCTACGATAGGCTACAGGCTAGACTTAGGCTTCAGTTTTTTTGACAGTACAGACTTAGACTTGGAAAAGCCTAGCTCGGCCCAGCCTATTTCCACCCCTAAATCCTATGTATAGAAAACAAGCACGTGGTATCGCGAAAGCAAGTTCTGATGTATATACCAAAGAATGAATAGATTTGTAAAGAAAAAAATTATAATTAAAAGAATCATCAGATTGATACTCATCGTATGGTTTCGGCAAGGATAAAATAAAAACCCAATTGAAATTGACAGAGAGGCCTCATCATTGAATCATCGGCCAAAAGCAAGAATTTAAAAAAGAGAGGTCTCATATTAAAATCATCGGCCAAAGCAAAAAAGGATTTTGAAAATTATGTGAATTATTGATAGCGTGTGTGTATTGTGGAGTTCGTAGATTTTTTTGTATAAATGTGTGATGGTGGGATTCATACCCGTGACATTGTGTTTACAAGCTTAGCTGATTTACCAATATTGCTATGTTATTTATTCGAAATAAAAAACCAATTGAACGTATATGGAGTGCAAGCAATTATTTGCTACTTAAGAAATACAAATAATTTAAAAGTAAACTATCATATTTTTAAATAGATTTGAAAACGAATATTTATAAAACTCAAGATTCAGCGTAAATAAACCAAAGAAATTTAAAAAACCCAAAATGTTAGTGTGAATAAACCAAAGAATTTTATGAAACTCAATTTTAAGATTATTTGACTAGCTGAAACAGGGTGGGCAAATTTGGGGTATGAGAGGAGAAAACACCAACTTTTACTGAAGGTGAAGAAACCAATGATACATTGACGTTTACTGAAGGTGAACTTTCAATGTTTACTGAAGGTAGGAAAAAAATAATACACTGACGTTTACTGAAGGTGAACTACCGATATTTACTTAAGGTAGGAAAACAAAAGAATACACCAACGTTTACTGAAGGTATGAAAACAAAATAATACACCGACGTTTACTGAAGGTGAACTACCAAAGTTTAGTGAAGGTAGGAAATGTCTTCATTGGAAACATCAACTTTTTACAGGAAGATGCAAATACAAACAGCTTCTCTGAATACCAGCTTTTACTGAAGGTGCAGGAATAAAATCGAGAGTGACTCGGAGGGTGGTGATTCATTGTCTTCAAAAATGGGAATGGAGGATGAATCTCATTCCTTCCCCTCAATCAGTGGGGATTTTGAATCACGAGTTATCATTTTGAGTAATGATTCAAAAATGAAAGGTTTGTTTGGAGAATATCTTTCATATAAATCTTTCCCCATGAGTTTCCTTGATACTCTATTTTTGGCGAAGTTCGACGGGGGTGAAAACCTTGTTGAGGGACCTATGCCTCCTCCCGTCTTGAGGGATGCAGAAATAGAGATTTCCTATCAAAGGAAGGAACACGTTGGTCACTTTGTTAAAACATAAAGGGAAGTAACTATCCATGCCCCCAATGATGTATAGGCATGTATGGGTATTTGATTAAAAGAGTTGGCCAATGCTAATAGGTACCATTCAATGGATATTGAAATAGTTGGTACTCCTTCTATATTGAACACCACCGACATTGTAACCCATGTCGACACCATGGTTTACAATCATCTAGATTAAGTGATTCTTCAACTTGGTCCGAATGAGAGGGTATGCAGCACTTTTGATGGTTGGGGATACGTCTTTCTTTCTTTAAATTTGAGGTAGCAGTGATGAACCATCTAAAAGTTGTCCGTCGTAGCTTCACCTAGGATCTTTGGCTTTTATGATGTTGTTCCAGTTTTGTGTCGAGTACAAGTTTTGGAAACCTTCGCTAAAATTTTTCTTTTCGACCATTTTTATATTGCATGCACTTTGCTAGATAATGCTCAGGATGAATGATTGATCTCCCTTCGTCCTCAAGTACCTTGGTTCAACTATTTTGCCTCTAATTTGGGTGATTTTCTGGAACGATTCATACTGGTTAAACTTGCCATTTCTGAGGTGCATCTAGAATTTTGTTCTTCTCTTGCCCATCAGGAAGTGCCCACTCTTGCAGAGGTGAAAGAGGATTTATACGTCAACTATCAAGCGCTTGGATATGAAGAAGGGTTTGGTTACGAAAAAGTAATTTCCTTTCAGAAACAGAAAAGGCAAATAGATACCCATGTGATAATTAGTACGTCTGGACATTCCAAAATATATAAACTCTTTGGTGAGGACGGGGCATTGGGGATCCGGGCGCTCCTTATTTTTAATAATGCAACTCGTGCCTTGCAAATAACATGAATCAAATTAGTCAACTGAGGAAATTTTTGGCACTTGCAAATGATCAGGGCCTTAGAAATGACTTGTCTGTCCGGGTAACGGTGGCACCTGTTGTTGCTTCTACTTCTGCTCTGGAGGCTCAAATTCCAGTTATGGTTGTTTCCTCGGAGGTAGTTATAACTAATGTCCCTGCCCCGACTCCTGAGGTGGGTCAGCCGACTATTGTCGCGATTGATTTTCCTGCTCGAGAACTCTCACCTCGTCATTCCCTTGCCAAGAGAAGTTAGGGTGATAGTTTGTCTACTCATGTTGAATGAGTTTCTTTTAAACATGCTCTATTGTTAGAGAATGGAGAGCAATAGATTCTTACTCCTTTCTTTCAGCTTATTTCTATTCTTCTATCATGGGTACCTAGTATCCTAAAGCAATTTACTACTATCGTCACTGCTGAGAACCTTGATTTTGTTCGGGGTTTGAATGTAATTGATAGGCAGAGCATTTTTGTAGATGCTTCCCGTACATTTTTCAAAGTCGGGCCCCTTGTATCTTTTGTAGCTGTTGACATATATGATGTTTTAGGATCCCTTCACGAGGAGGATATGGTTGATGCTTGGAAAATAATCTTTAGAATCCCTTCACGAGCATTAGACACCGGGTGCATGATCTGAGATGAAATGTTGGAGCAAGCCCAAGTATTTTATCTAGGTCTTACCTTTACCACTGACTAGTTGGATCCTTTAGCAGATGCTTATGGGAAGGATACAGGAAGTGCTCCTGAAGCTGAGGAGCTAAGTGCTGACGTTTGAGAACATTTTTGTTGTTTTTTCTTAGCTTTAATTGCTCCTGTAATATTTGACCGGGCCTTTGTGCCTCGATTTGTAAATAATATTTTTATATATTATTTTAGTTACTACCTTTAGCATGCTTGTGTTTTTTGGTATATTAATGCTCCTTATTCAGTCGTTGTTATTGTCTGGCTGGGATCCGAGGAAAGTTAGGGCTTGCTTTGTAACCTTATAGTTTGCATAATCTGTTTTCTACAGAGAGTAGAAAATGATATTCGCTTAAAGTGTAAGTGACCTTAAATTTTTTATGTTTCTAATTTCGCAACAGAAAATTGTCTTTCTTAAATTGATTTTTTAAAGAACGGGTCTATTCACCCCCCTTCTCTCTCTCTCTCTCTCTCTCTCTCTCTCTCTCTCTCTCTCTCTCTCTCTCTCTCTCTCTCTCTCTCTCTCTCTCTCTCTCTCTTCTAGACTGTCTCGTCTCGATATTGTCACCCAACACCAAATCCACATCACCAGTTTTTTGTTAGCAACAATTTGATGCGGCCACATGAATTTGAGACAATGTCAATTAGAAAATAATATCATTTTATAATTATGTTTATCTTTTTTTTAATAATAGGTTTAACAAATTAAAGACAAATACGGAATTAATTTATTCCCCTTAACAATATTATCTTTTTTCCTATTATAGATTTGACAAATTATAGGTAAGGAGAAATGTATTAGCATTAAATGTATTTATCATTTTTATGCATTTTTCCTATTACATTTTTCCTATCCCATTTATCCTGTTAAATGTATGTATTCATTTTTTTTCTATAATTGGTTTATTCTCTTAATTGCATTCATAATTTTTTCTATAATTGGTTTATTCTCTTAATTGTGTTTATTATCTTTCTTTAAATAGGTTGAACTAATTAGAGAGAAATTATGAATTGATTTATTTCCTTAATTTGTAATTATTAGCATTAAATGTTGGAACTATTATAAATTCAATGAAATTTCAAACCAAAATGCATCAACACAAAATTACCTACAAGTTCTTCTTTCAGCATGGATGCTAATACCAGTATATTGATTTACATTTCTTCCGACACTTCTGCAGGTTTGTTATAATCATCTATATTTTCCCATGATACTTTATTTTAATGGTAGTTTTGAAGTATGTTTTTCAATTGGAAGTGTCTTTAATTTTTTTTTACTATGCAGTGAAAGCGCTTAGGATAACCAATGCAGTTGTCATTCATTAATGTTTAGGTTCTTTGCATGTTTTTGAAATGCAACAATAAAGCTTATTACGCATAGTCAGTTGGATAAAACCCAAATTTTGTTTTTTGATTTGCTTCACTAAGAAAAATAATTTTGCTAATTGCTGATAAGTTAATAGTTTACTTCTGCACAAGAGTCACAAATTTATGTAGCTTCCTTGTACCATTTTTTAGATAACTCTGGACAATCTGATGAGGATCTTCAACTTGACTCAGAAGATAACTTTTTAGATAACTGTGGACAATCCGATGAGGATCTTCAGTTTGACTCAGAAGACCACTTTTTAGATAATTTTGGACAATCCGATGAGGATCTTCTGTTTGACTCTGAAGATGATGAGGATGCATGTGAAACCTCCAAACTAGTGCCTTTAGAGAGGAAGAGCCTGCCGAGGAAACATGTCATAGAAAAACCAAAAAGTTGTTTTGCCGCTATCAATCACTCCAACATTAAGCTTGTTTATTTAAAGAGGAGTCTAGTTAAGGAACTTTTAAAGGACCTTGAATCTTTTGAGACCAAAGTGGTTAGAAGCTTCATCAGAATCAAGAGTGACCCAAATGACTACCTTCAGAAAAATTCATACCAACTTCTGCAAATAACAGGTGATTTGATTAGTTTTGGTTGATTATGCCATTGCATTCTAGTAGTTGGTTATTATTTTTTATAACTTTTAATTGTACACGCTGCTTTTGAAGGTATTATCATCAACTACATTACATTGTTGTATATTCTATTTCGACTATGCCTTTACTATATGACACTTGTTGGGTGTTATTTTATTATAATTGAATTATTTAGATAATTCACGATGTATATCAGTGAACTAAATAATCTTATTCCATTTAATCTCATTTTGAAGTCGTGTTTTTAGTGCTACAAATAAGACTATTACTTACACATGAGTTTATATCATGAAATTATTTTTCTAATTAGCTGAAATATAGTTATTTTTGGCAATATATCAGGCATAAAAAAGAGCTCGGGAGTGGAAGGGGAAATTCGCTTGCGAGCTTCTGGGTACATTAAAGACATCACCATCAATATGTTGTCAGATGATAACTTCTCTGAGGTATGGTTGAAATTCGCTTGTAATCGTAACTAAATTTTCATGTACCAAAAAAAGTTCTGTAACATGAAGTGTTGAATTCACTGTGTGTAATCATTTCTTTTAATCGATATCTAAAAAATTAGTGCCTTTTAAGTATATTGATTTAGTCATGGATATAGCGAATCATAAAACTAAAAATATTTCACAATTGGAAATATCTATGCAACATAATGTTATAACAAATGCTAATTAAAAAAATGGATGGTGGGGAAAGCATCATAATTAGTGAGTGCTTCAATAACTTTTCCAAGTCAATATATAGAGGATTTAAGTTTTTCAATTCATAACAAATGCTAATTAATGCAATCCTAATAGGGTTTATTATGCATGGTCTCTCAAAGAAAAATACAAAAACGTATTAATTAAAGTTTATAACAAGGGAAATTTTGTAATCAATGTTAGATTCATCGTTGCATTATATCAGTTTTATTGTGCTTTTGAAATTTTGGGTGTTCTTATATATGACTTTGGTGCAGGAGGAGTGTGAGGATTTACATAGAAGAGTAAAAGACGGTTTACTCAAGAGACCTACCGTTGTACGTTTTTCTCAATACTTTGACACTGAATCATTTTGATTAATAGAATCTCTCCAAAACTAGAATAATAAGTTTTTTCTTGCTATAAATTTATGTCTGGTGCTTTATTGAATCTAAACATTATTTTTTTTGTTTTTTTTTATACATGGTAGGTGGATTTGGAGGAAAAGGCTAAAGTGTTGCATGAAGATATCATTAAACACGTAAGCATTATGATTTCATGTTTAACTTTACTTGAATTTTATTTTGCTAATTATTGTGTGTATATCATTTCATAAATACTCCTGTATTATTCTTATTAACTTGACTTTATTAGCAATGAAACAATGTAAACTAATTGATGAAATGATGTATTTATGTGTATCCAAAGATAGATCCGGTAATGTAACTTGGCTTTATTACAAAGAAGAACACTTTTGGATTTAAGTATTTATTGCTCCACAGATACTATCCATTTTTTTACGTTAGACTAATTCCTTGTACTAGTTGATGTCTTTCTGTGTAAATGTTGGTGGTATTCTAGAGGTGGTATGTTATAAATTATAGTGTTACAGAATTCTGCAGAGGAAAACTGGTTTTTGACACTTTGCACCATATCTTCCACCAGTGGAAGTATAGTGCAAAAAGTCAACTCTTTTGCACTTCTTTCATAATGCTTACTCATAGTGGTGGTTACAACACATTAATTTTAACAGTAAATTAAAACTGTGATGCATATTTGGTTTCAAATCATCTTTTATTTTTTACTTTTTTCAAATATGAGCTTAATTCTTTGCCTAACTTTTTTACTTTCTTGTTGTGTGGTGAATCTGCTACAGTGGCTTGCAAATGAACTTATCATATTACAAAATCTTATTGATCGGGCAAATGAAAAGGGCTGGAGAAGAGAATATCCTTTTAGTAAATATATTTTCTATATTATGGTAATGTCTACATATTTTATTTTGCTTCAGAATATGTAGTAAATTTTGACGCGTTAATGTCTCAATGCGTTAGTACTCTTACTCATGAATAAGATATTACACAATTGAAGTAATGAACATTTTGCGTTAGGATTCTGACATTTTGTCATGAGTATTATGATATATGTTTTGTTTGGAAATCCTTTGTAGTAAAAAACTTTTATAAGTTAGGTATTCCTTAATATATTGGAAGCACGTTGGAAGAGTACCTAGAAAAAAGGGAAAAGCTTAATCGTCCGGAAGAACAGAAACGGTTATTGCATGAAATTCCTAAAGTTATTGCAGAAAACTTAGAATCAGAATCTACGACACCGGATGTTCGAGATAAGAAACTAAGAAGCGGTTTTGCTGCTATTAATCCTTCCAACATTAAGCTTGCTTATTTAAAGAGAAGTCTAGTCGAAGAACTTTTAAAAGACCTTGAATCTTTTGAGGCCAAAGTAGTTAAAAGCTTCATAAGAATAAAGTGTGACCCAAATGACTTTCTTCAAAACAACTCACACCAGCTTCTGCAAGTAACAGGTGACTTTGTAGATTATGCCATTGCATTCTATCAATTTCAATTTCTTTTTCTTTTTGTACTTCTAATTGTACAGACTGCTTAGAAGGTATGCTCATCAACTGCATTAGAGTGATTTAATTCCATTAGATAATGAAATTTAATTTTTCTAGTTAGCTGAGATATAGCTATATTACAGGTATAAAGAGATCAAGAGTGGATGGGGAAATTTGCTTGAAAGCTTCTGGTTACATTAAGGATATCAGCATTAACATGCTTTCAGATAATAATTTTTCTGAGGTACGGTTCATGTTTGTGAAACCCTTCATTGGCAAGTTATAAACCTTGAAGTATTTCGTTATTATAAAAAAATGGTAAGGGCCCATATTAGACAGACCTTTAATTTTTGATATATGACTTTGGTTTCAGGCTGAGTGCGAGGATTTGCACAAACGAGTAAAAGACGGTTTACTCAAGAGACTTACGATTGTACGTTTTTTTCAGTATTTTTACTCTGAATCATTCTGATTAATGGAATCCATGCAGAATTAGAACAATCAGTTTCCTTGCTATAAATCTAAAGATCGTGACAATTTTTTTAATACATGGCAGGTGGATTTGGAGGAAAAGGCTCGAGTGTTGCATCTGGACATCACTAAACATGTAAGCAAGAACCTTTGCATTATGATTTCTTCCCTCCTGTTTACTTTCAATGAATTTCTTACGGTCTGTTGGCTCGCACTTCATATAAGTGACATGCATTGTTGCTTGTGCTT
Organism: Vicia villosa; assembly: GCF_029867415.1. Classification (NCBI taxonomy): domain Eukaryota; kingdom Viridiplantae; phylum Streptophyta; class Magnoliopsida; order Fabales; family Fabaceae; genus Vicia; species Vicia villosa. The sequence goes on along the minus strand of NC_081181.1, from coordinate 186,400,364 downwards.
GTTGATGTCTTTTGTTTGTGTAAATTAAAACTGTGATGCACATCCGGTTTCAAACGACAATTTATGTTTATTCTTTTGAAATATGATCCTGATTCTTTGCCTAACTTTTCTGCTCTCTTGTTATGTGATGAATGTATGACAGTGGCTAGCAAAAGAACTTGCTCTACTACAGAATCAAATTGACTTAGCAAATGAAAAGGGTTGGCGGAGAGAATATCCTTTTTTGATATTTTTCTGATAATAGTATTTATTTTCTCCATATTTGCTTCAGAATATATAGTGAATTTTGAGCAGTAATGTTTCAATACATTAGTACCCCTACTAATGAATAAGATATTTGCCAATTGAAGTAATCAACATTTTGTATGGAATTTCTTTATAGTAAAAAACTTCTAAAAAATAGATATTCCTTAATCTATTGGAAGCACATTGGAAGGATACCTACAAAAAAGGGAGAAGCTTGAGAATCCGGAGGAACAAGAACGGTTGTTGCATGAAATTCCTGGAGTTATTGCAGAAAATCAAGAATCAGAATCTACAACACCAGAAGTTCCAAATAAGAAACTCAAAACCAGTTTCCATGAGTTTTCAGAGACTTCTTCCTATACAACAGCTTCATCAGCGACCAGGGTCCGAGAGGCAGTTGCGGATAATTTTGCAGATGATTTTTCAGATGAAGAAGAATGGTTATTCCAAGTTACTATAGGTTAACTAGAATTTGAAAGTTGTTGATCTTGATTTAAACCACACTTAGACTTGTATATTAATTAGGTCAAATGCCTTAATTAAGTTACTATAGGTTAACTAGGCTTTTCAGATGAAAAGGAAGAATATAATATGAAAGGTTTTTGGGAAGCTGTGTGTTATTCATGCTGGGAAATATATTAAATCTGTGAGGTCTGAGCTATAAAAAGATTTTCCCTAGATTGGATTAACAAAAATGGTTCAATTTCAAATCATTCCATCAAAATTGAGTATCAAATATTTATTATCTGTTTTTAGCTGTCCCAAACTTAGTTAAACGTAGATTTCTTTTCATTGATGAGATATTAATATATATTGTTTGTTGCTTTTTTAATGCTTATTAATTTAGTAGTTAAACAAACTGAGATACATTGTTACATTGTTGAAAACAAGTTTCAGAGAATGAGAGTTATAATGTCCTAACCATAGTTGTCATAAGTGTTGAAGGAACATCATAAGTTTCTTGAGATTCATTAGCTCTTTTCTACTACTGTCTACATCTTTCTCAAATATTAAACTTTGTTGAGTTTTGTGCATGGCTCTACTTGATGCCACCATAGATTGAAATCATCTTCATTCACCTTATTTGAAAAGTTTAGAGAAATTTGAAGCAAAGAATATAGTGTATCATGAACTAGTTGCGAATTCAACTGTTATAGTGAACCACCACTCTGCGGAAGATATAGTGGTGACGGATGAGGAGTGAGATATGCCATGAATCAAGCTAGCTTGTTCACATTAGATAGAATGATAGTATACATTTTCATATGTTATTCTGTTTTCTCTTTTCATTTTGTAAAAAAATAGTTACAATATAGTCATTTATAGAGCTTGAAAGGTGGCATACTACTACTGTAGGTTATAATTATTTTTCTATGTCAAGTATAAGTAATCTTGTTTTTACAAAAATTCTAAAATAAGAAATATTTGGGTTTCTATCATTAAGTGACTCATATTTGGGTCTAATGACCATCTTGTGAGTTTTAACTGCATTGTCTAAGGAACACTCATCTCACTTATCATAGTCCGTGTTAATTCTTCCAAACATGACTTTATGTTCAACAACACCATTTTTTGTTGAGTTTGCGAACATGAGAAGTTTAGGGTTATATTATTTTTCGTTTCACAAACTTTCAAAGTGATCATTAACAATTTCACTATCATGATCACTTCTTAAAGAAACTATTTTCAAATTAAATTGGTTTTGGAGAAGATGGAAAATCTAACAAAAATTTATATTTTTCTTCCTTATTATGGTCTAAAAATAAGGTCCAAGTGAATCTAGTGTATGATAGTAGAATTGGAACACTTCTCAATATTCAAACGATGATAAGAATGTTCATCTAGAGATGTATTTTGCTTCATTATTTTTCAATACTATGGTTTACTTAATTGTTCATCTAATATGATAGATACTCCTCTTCAGTTCAATGTTAAATATCATTATGATGATCGTGATATTTTTTCCGATCCCATAATGCATGTGGAAACCACAAATTCAAAATGAGCTAAAAGTGAAGAGCAAAATAGTCAATTCCCCTATGTGAAATTAAAAATTGAATTCTTGGACCATAGGATAAGACAACCAAACTAGGATTAAGGATGACTAACTTAACTGAAGAGTTATGGTAAGACATACTTCATTAGGGAACACACATACACATACACATACACACAGCTAAATAACAAAAAGATTCATTTGGGCCAATTTTTAAAGGCAATCCCATTAGATGAATTATGAGTTGAATAAGAATTGAACTGTTAGACTAAGGGATGAAGGGAAGTCAAATTCATCCTTTATGATATTATCTATCGCATCACCCGAGAACAGATAAAGATTCAAGTTTAAGGGTGTGATAACTCACAATTTGTGAGTTATTATAAAACCTAATGCTTGGATTTAACTTTTTACTTTGGTGTTATAGAATAGTTTATAAAGAGCATAATATGTGATCTCTTCTTGTGTGGAGTTAACTTTTGATAAGGTCAAGCACGACAACCTGGAATAGCATTTTAACTTAATTGAAATTGGAGAGTTGGATGCAGCTAGAATCATAAAGAAACATCATTCACATTCCTAGGGCAAACGTGGCAGAAATTTACATAATGAAGGATACTTGAATTGGTTATATAGAAAGAAGAGAGCAAGGCGCAACAATTTAAGATGTATCAAACTTAGACTTAACACTACAAGAAATAATACATTTTATTAAAAAACTTTTGCCTCGGAAAATAAATAGTTGAGGTATAATTCCTGGCGTGCATTGTTTTATTTTTTTTTTAAATACCATTTATTCCCTCAAGGGATAAAATTTTCTCAATGCTTCTAGTTTTCGTTCAACTTTCTTTTATACTTGTTCATTTTGTAAAGCATCAAATTTTATTCTTTGAAGAATGAATTAATTGAGAAGGAAGTTGTTTTGTTGCATAATCAAAAATGGAGATAATTGTGGAAACAACGGCGGAGCGAAGCTTCCAAGGCACTAAGACTTGATGACACTGTGGATCGAAGGTTACGATCATAGTTCTTCTTAAAAAAGCGTTATCAATCTTGAATCAATGTTGTTATTTGGTGCTACCTATCTCTGAAACGATATACTCATGGGATACATGCATGATTAGCACTATAACATCCAAGTCAGTTTAGAATTCAAGATAGTGGTAGTAAAAGTGGAGATTTGAGATTATGTACCTGAAAACCCTTTACGGAGGTATTGAGACCTTAGGCCTGACGGGGCAGGTTGTATAATGGGCCTTATGTTATTGGGTCTTTGGCCAGTACAGAGTAATGGATCCTGAACCTTTGGTCGGCATGGAACACTGGGTCCCGGGTCTTTAGCCGTTACAGAACAGTTCCCCCTAAGACTCGTCAGGCATGTTTGATGTCAACGGAGTCTTCTATTAGTCATGGACGGCCTTTGAAGATGTTTATTTAGGCGTCAGCAGGAATGTATCGCTTTGGTTTTGCCAAAGCGTGATGGGGATGTGAGAATTAAATTCAATTCCATTACTGAAACATTTCACCATTTTTGTTTGACGTGTGACCTCAAAAGGTGTGGCGTAATATGGTGCAGCTTTCTGATAATTTGAGTACACTTGAGTATGGTTTTCTTCCCCATATGAAATCTGATTTTCGGTTTACCCTTATTTCATGCTTTCGATATGATATATTTTACTTCCTCTTCCTATATAAAGATGGAAAGATATTATGGAGGAACTTTTTAGCCATCTTGTAGATTGAGTTTCCCTTGTCTCTTTCAATCCTTCACTCTTATCTAAGAGAACTTGTGTTTAAGAGTAACTTTTGTTGCTCATTTATTATTTCAAATCCTTAAAGCTTCGACTTTTCAGCTCTCATCTTTGCTTAAGCGTTTTTGCCTCATATTTCAAGGTTCCTTCTCTTAACCTTTGGTTTTACTCAAGTATTTTATGCATTTTTATTATGAAGAGTGGTAACCTAATAAAATCGAGAATGACTTAGAGGGTAGTGATTCATCATCTTCGAAAATGGGAATGGAGGGTGAATCACGTTCCTTCCCCTCAGTCAGTGGGGATTTTGAATCAGGAGTCATCATTTTGAGTGATGATTCAAAAACAGAAGGTTCTTTTGTAGAATCTCTTTCTAACGAAGCTCTCCCTATAAGGTGCCCTTGAAACTATATTTCTTGAGAAGTACGATGGGGTTGAAAACCTTGCCGAGAGACATATGCCTCCTCCCATCTTGAGTGATGCAGTGATAGAGGTTGTTCGCCAAAGGAGGTAACGTGTAAGTCTATTTGTCAAAACATAAAGGGAAGAAACTAGACATGCCCCCGGTGATGCTGAAATTTCTCGCCATATGAAGCGCAAGGGGAAGTATGATGTTATGTCTTGGGTCAATCTCGATGACCACTATAGAGCTGGTGTATTGGCCTTTATAGGTCTTTGATTAAAAGAGTTAGCCAATGCTAATAGGTATCATTCGGTAACCTCTAAAATAGTTAGGACTCCTTCTGTCTTGTACACCGCCGACATTGTAACCCAGGTCAACATCATAGTTTGCAATCATCTAGATTGGGCGATTCTTGAAGTTGGTCTGGATGAGAGGATATGTAGTTCTTTTGATGGTCGTTCGGTTCCTATGTACGGGTGCCTCTTCACTAGGTTAGGGATACGTCTACCTTTCTCTGACTTTGATATAGTCGTGATGAACCATCTAAATCCCCCTCGTAGCTTCATCCCTGATCTTAGGCTTTTATGATGTTGTTCTGGCTTTATGTCTAGTACAAGTCTTGGAAACCTTCACTAGAGTTATTCTTCGACCATTTTTTTGTTGCTCACACTTTGCTGGATGATTCTCGGGAACAAGGATTAATCTCCCTTCGTCCTTAAGTACCTCAGTTTAACTATTTTGCCTTTGATTGAGGTCGTTTTCTAGAGCGAATCGTAATGGTGAAACCAACCACTTCTGAGGTGCGTCTAGACTTCAGTAAAAGCTAGGGTTAATATTATTATTCATGCATATCTAGTAAGAGTTGATGTTGAAATGAGATTCTTGCATCTTTAGTAAAAGTTGATGTTCAGATGATAACTCGTGTACCTTTAGTAAAAGCTAGTATCTAGATGAAGTTTTATGTTATTCTTGCACCTTCAGTAAAAGTTGGTGTTCAGAGAAGCCTCTTTGAATCTTGCATCTTCATTTAAAGTTTATGTTCAGATGAAAATGTCTCTACCTTTGGTAAAAGTTAGTAGTTCACCTTTAGTAAAAGTCAGTGTATCTTTTGTTTCTCTACCTTCAGTAAAAGTCAGTGTATCTTTTGCTTTTCTACCTTGAGTAAAAGTCAGTAATTCACCTTTAGTAAAAGTCGGAGTATCTTTTGTTTCCCTAATTTCAGTGCGGATTGGGAGTTCGCATCTTATTTTTTATGTCGCCCTTGATTGTGAGTCGGTAGTCATTATCCTTCTTACCACATATAAGGTATTTTCCCCAACAAAGTTTTCTTTTCTCCAACTAAGTGTATCTCTTCTTTCCCCAGTGGCATTTTTCTTTTCCCTTAGGAGAATCATATCCATTGCACAAATACTCATAAGCATCTCATGGCATCTTAGGGACAAAAATTGTGTTTTTTTAATTTAAATTCCTTCAATCACGTTGAGATGAAGATTTCAATCTTCATATCTTCGGATAAAAGAAATTTAAATAGGGGCATCTGTCATATCCTAATTTTTTACCCTAAGAGTCCTCAATCATTTTGCATTCATACAACATATCAAGATCACAATCTTGAGAATGGCCTTTGATTTTTTGTTAATCTTGCCTTTAAGGGATCACCAAGCACCCATGTTTGATTATGTTGTAAATATTTGTTTTTGTATTAATCTCTAACTAAAATTAAAAAATATATATTTTGTTTCCTTTGATATTTTGTACATTGCAGGTGTCGAGTCAAGTGCATTCATCTCCTCTCCTAAATTAGGGTTTTCAGGATCAACTCTCAAGTAACCGGTCATCCATGGAAGCTTAATGGCTTAAAATTCAAAGGACCACTTTCATAATCAAAGTTTCATGTCTTTAGCATCTTTTAACTCCATTTTATCAAGTTCCTCTTAAGATCGTGTGGCTTGATTCATTAAGAGAATCCATCAGTTCATGTGTTTATTTCCATGCCTTTTTCAACAAGTTTCATCAAGCTATGAGCCTTGTCATCAAGTGTGATTAAATATAACATCATTTCAATGTTCTATGTACCTCATCATGCCTTAGAGTGCAAGCAAAGTTCAAGAGATTCAAAGTTGGTTAAAGATGTTTGACATGATTTTGCAAGTTCTTGATCCCATGATCAAAAAAGCATAACTCTCTTAATTTTCAATATTTTTTAGTGCTCTCTTTTGCAACTGAATCTCCTTGACATCGCCAACAACTTCACTTTAGAAGTCAATAGATAATTTTATGAATAAAGCCATCAAAGATGTGAAGACATTATAGGTTCTCCTTAAAAGTTCAAATAATTTTGTGTCAACTTCAAAGGATCATAATTTTCTCAATTTTTATCATATAGAGCCAACTCTTTTTCATAATAATCATGAAAATTTCTTTGCCAACCTCCCAACTTTCTAGCCCACCTCTGATGAAAAACCCAAACTACCCCTGACTTCGGAAGTTCATCTCCGAAATGCAAGAAAAAGGTGTTTTCGGAGATGCATCTCCGAAAGCGCCTTTTTTTTTGAAAAAATTGTCTTATTTCGGAAGTTCATTTCCGAAAACAGCATTTCGGAAGTTCATTTCCGAAATACTGCGTGTTTTGCAGATTAAGCAAAACAACCCCCTCCCCCAAACATTTTACCCTAATCCTATTCTAAACACAACCCCTCTTCAAATTTTCTGCAAAAAGCAAGTGTAAGATCAAAGAGATTGCCCAAGTCTTCTTCCAATCTCAACCAAACTCATCATCAAACACTAATTGGTAAGTTTATCATTGTTTTTTCAAGTTTTAGATCTATTTGAATAAACTCTATTAGGGTGTTTAGAAACTGAAAAAATCACATTAAGATAGGTTAGTATTGATATTAGGATATTTAGTAGGCATAAAAATAGTTTTGGTTTAGGTTTTTTGGGTCTGCCATTGGAGGTTGCAGAGAAGCTCTGCGCAGGGGTGTTTCGGAAGTTCATTTCCGAAAACACCTCCATCCCAGTTTTCGGAAATGAACTTCCGAACTGTATCAGAAGTGCATTTTTTTTTGTTTTTTCATTTGTCTCGCATATTAATCGATTTCGATTGTTTACAGGAACATGTCAGGCAACCAACCAGCACGCATCAGACAGGGTAGGGAGACCCAGACTGCGTCGGCTAGACGCGAGCGGGCGGCGGCGCAGCTGGCGTCGACCCAAGGACGGGGGCAGGGCCGGGGACGCCGTGTGCGAGTTCCCGTGGACGTGGGAGACGGTACATCTGGTTCAGGATCTAGGAGTCGGCTGGCTCGGGCATCTTCTTCCCGCCAGCGAGAGGAGGAGGAGGAGGAGGAGGAGGAGGAGGTGGCGGCAGTGACTTACCACGAGCCGGAGGGGGTACCGGATGTTGACCCTCCAGCCGGGGAGGATGATGAGCAGGAGGACGGCTATCCGGGAGGGCCCTTTGACGCCTCTGTGCTGATTAGCTACCACGATCACGTCGCTCGGCGTATCTGGGAAGGAGAGGTATTTTTTATAATTTAACCGTTTAATTGTCACCATTTTTTATAATTTAACCGTTTAATTGTCACCATTTTTTATAATTTAACCGTTTATTTCTCGCTTATTTAATATATGTCGTTTATTTTGTTTTTTTTCAACAGGAGCGAGAGCCGTTGAAAAAGGTGAACCACGCCCGGAAGATTTTCAGTCTGTTTAAACCAACAGCTGAGTGGTTTAACGACCATGTGCGAGGTTCAGGGCTCAGCGGGCTCTGCATGACGGGGTACACCACCATCAGCACCGACATGCAGGGGGCATTTGTGGAGCGCTGGCACAAGGAGACGTCCTCTTTTCACTTGCCGGTTGGGGAGATGACGATCACCTTGCATGACGTGCAGTGTCTTCTCCACCTGCCGATTAGGGGGCCGCTATTGCACCACTCCAAGATCCAGAGGGTCGAGGCCATTGAGTGGATGACTCTCTATTTGGGCATGGAGCACGAGGTTGCTCACTTTGAGTGCGTCACGACTTCTGGGCCTCATGTCCGGTTCACCACACTGAGCACTTATTTTGAGCACCATCTGGACGCGGCTGCCGAGGCTGAGGGTGAGGGTGACGAGCTGTTCACACACTATCACCGCGGCTGCGCTCTCCGGTGCTGGTACATGCATGTGGTAGGCGCTGCATGCTTTGTGGACAAGAGTGCCAGGTACGTCGACGTGACCTACCTCCGCTACTTCATGGACCTGGATACCGTTCACCAGTGGAACTGGGGGGCAGCTACTCTGGCATACCTCTACCAGAAGCTGAATGAGGCCTCCAACTGGAGGACGAGGCAGTTGGTCGGATCCTGCACACTACTTACGGTACATTTTATTTTAACACATTATCGTATTTATTTATTTATTTATGTTTCGTATTTATTTTTAATACATTATCGTGTTTGTGTTTCAGAGCTGGATCATCTCCTACTTCTCCCGCATCCACGGCTTCCGCTACGATCCTGCATATGTGGACGCCATGCCCAGGGCCGCCAGATACGCTCTCCAGAGGGGGAACGATGCGGTGGGACCATACCGTTTGTACTTGGACCGCACGATGCAAGACGACGTCACCTGGAGGCCGTTCGCCGACTACGCTCAGATTGTCCCCTTTGACGGCATTGCTTTATATTCTGGCTGGTTGGCATGCGGGACTACCATCATGGTTCGGTATCTCCCTGAGCGGTGCATGCGTCAGTTCGGATTTGTGCAGCGGATACCCAGGTCACCCTTTGAGGCTGCTCCCGACAGAGTGACCCGAGTGCAGCTCACTGCCATATGGGCGGAGTGGCAGCAGCATGTGGTACCGCAGGAGTACCGTCTCACTCGGGTCACACAGGACTGTCACAGTGAGGAGGGGTACGTCACATGGTTCTACCGGGTGTCCCATCCTCTGCTGAGACCCGACGTTCCCGGCGCTCCTAGGCCAGCACACGAGGAAATCCTGGAGAACCAGCAGGCCGAGGATGACCACGCCATTGATCTCATGCCGATCTGCCAGCGGATAGAGATGCTTGGGCGGGACGCATTGGATCGAGGTGTCGTTCATCAGGGCTGTCCAGATGCAGTCGTCGTGATGGAGATGATCGTCACTGATGCGGGCCGTGCGGCGGGGTACAGGCGGCAGAGGAGGGCCCAGGGTGAGAGGGTTAGGCACACCCAGTAGTGGTCGGGTTTATTTATTTTTTGATTTCGAATTGTATCTTTCGCACAGTATTATTATTATTTTCATCAGATTTATCATATTAGTATTTTCAGTTTATCTGTTGCTTATTTTATTTGGCGTTTACGTTTAATTAAAATGCGAGACTGTTTAAGAAAAAACAAAAAAAAAAACACTCTCTTCTGCATAATTCGGAAGTTCATTTCCGAATTCACCCCCCATGAGGTGTTTTCGGAAGTTCATCTCCGAAGACACCCCCCATGAGGTGTTTTCGGAGATCCACTTCCGAATTGTGGAAATTTTTTTTAAAAAAAAAAAGCGCTTCGGAAGTTCATTTCCGAAGCAGGGGTATTTTGGGATTTTCGCTGGGGGTGACCCCCATAGGGAGGTGGCTAAAGAAATTTTCATAATCATGAGTGATTCTACTTCAAATCACTTTCAAATTTCAAAAGCTAATTTGGAATGGAAGGTCATGAGAGATTACAAAAGATTAGAGGTCATCTATGGGGTTTTCAAGAAATATTCATCAACTTCCAAAGACCATAACTTGTTCATTTCTCAAAATATTTAAGTGCTTATTTTTGATATGAACTCTTCTTAATGTTCTTTTCAAATCATATTCAAGGATCAAGATCCAAATCATTGAGGAAGACCTTGGAATTATGCAAGACATTATAGGTCATTTTTAAGCTCTATGCTTAGAGATTTTTCTAAGTACAAAAATCAGTGTGTTTTTCCCAACTTTGAAGAGACAAAACTCTCAACTCATATTACTGTTGAAAGTATTTGTGGGTAAATATTTTCTGTAATATATCGTATCCACAGGGATTGGTTAATATCACTGCCGTTCTATAGTTGTTTATTTTGAGTTAGGAAATTTGGTTTGGTTTGTTTTATACTTCTAATAATATCAAAAGCAAATAATAAAATAAAAGTAAGTAAAGGACTTTGTGTTAACAAATAAAGAAAGATGTTGAGCCTTTAGGGTTCATCAACCTAATCCTATACAATTATCAATTAATTCCCAATAGAACAATCCTTTGAATCATTATCTTCACTTATCCTCAAATAAGATTCCATGTCTGCAAATCAAATTAGATAACTTTTACCGGTATGAGATTCGATCTCTCCAAATATCAATAACGATAATAGTAATTAAGCACGATAATTATGAAAACCCAATTACAATTCCATCTCTGCAAATTGCAATTGAATCAATATAGTAACCTAGGGCAAAAGTTAAATCCTCTCTTTCGATCGAAGATTCAACAATGATGTAAATTAAAAACAAGGTTTCTTATTGATAATGAATTCAAACAATTGTTCACAGGAATTAATCAATGGTAATGTATAATCATAGGTTAACTACTACCTTAGACTCAACAAGAGGGATTTAGCTCTCCATAGACATGAAGAACACACAAGAATTAATAGAAGGATTCATCTTCATCAATGGAATGTCTTCGATTGGTAAAGAATTGGCCTTCAATTGTTATTCTTGGCTGCAATCTCAGAATGCTCTCCTAATTTCGCTCTTCACAAAGTTCTCTAACCACCCTTTTCTCTTGGAAGCTAGGGCTTTTAAACAGAATTTTTGGGCTTTTAACGCCGAGGCCGCGGCGCGGCAACGGGCTGGCGCGGCGCGCTTCAAAACAGAGATGTTTCCGCGGCGCGCTCTAGGACTCTCGCGGCGCGCTCTTTGCAATTTCCATCCTTTTCTTCTGCCTTTGAGACTTCCAGCTCTCTTTCCTCCTCATGTTCTTCTCAAGCTTCAATTCAGCTCTAAACCTGCAACAATAACACCCACAAGTGATTCGATTTGCTTTACGCACGAACTAAACTTGTTCAGTTCAATTCTTCATAAATACCTATGGATTTATCACAATTTGCATTGGTTTGGAGACTAAATCACTTCTATTAACACATGAATTTACCATTAATTTACTCCTAACAAACTCTCCCCAACTTAGAGTTTTGTTTGTCCCTAAACAAAATTACTTACCTCCAGCTAAATTTACCGACAATCAAGCAACAAGTTTTTCAAAAAGGTTTTCTCAAGTGGTTCAATCCAATAACTAAGTCAAATACTCCTCTTCTTCCTGCAAACTCAGAATATACACATGAAACAAACTTTGAAAGCAAATTACATCCAGAAGTTCAAGACACTACACAATTGTAATTGAATCAGCACTAATCACTCTCATCAAAAAGTATGATGAATAAAAGAGGGGTTAAACACTCATCCAAACAATTAAATCAACAAAGATCCATATCATACGTTCACCAAATTGCTCGCATCAAGTCTTGTGGAATCTGAGAATCAGAAGGTCTTTCTATGGTTGTAATGTGGTTTAGATTCAAAGAAAAGAAGATAATCAAGGGTTGTTCCTAATATAGGGAAGCATCCAATTCATAACTTATTTCTTTTTCTCTAAAACTCTACTTCCTCCATCTTTTTTCATTCATTCGTAGCTTGATTCTTCTTTTTCACTTTTTTTTTCCAACAATCTTTATATTCAAACGTTGTTACTTCTCTTTTTTTTTTTCAAGCTACGACTTCTTTTATCTTTCACCGATTACCATAAGTACTTACTCTTCTTTTAAATGTGACTCTCCCCAACTTGGAGATCAACCTGTATTCAGATTATATGAATGCTCCTCTACTTTCTAAAAATGTCAAAGAGAAAACACATCACCAAATTTTATGGTTGATGGTCCAGAACAAAACTTTTTATTGAGATCAAAACTCACCAGATATTTTCCTTGGTGTATATTACAATGCTTATCTTGACCTCAGGCTCAAAGAATGGTTAGCAAAGGATCACACTCTCACAGAAGAAAATAAGTTGTGCATTAGAACAGGCTAAAAGAACTCTCAGATTCAAACAAGTGCCTAAATCACTTCCACAGATTTCCACAGGCGATGCAACAACCGGTTTAGCATGATACGAACAAGTCAAAATAATTGATGGTCTCCTGCATATAGTAAACAATGGAAAGCTTTCCTCACAATGGTTAAGGCTAAACCGATCCAATAAAATAGTGTACCATAAAGAACTTCTGTTAAGTATTTACTAACAACCTAAATTTCATGCACACATTAGGAGTTTGAGTTCAAAAATTCATACCTGCTTTGTCACTTTATTGAAAAAGTAAGTGAACTAAAAAATTTCAAAAAAAAATTCACTTCACTCACTACCACTTTCACGCATGTTGCTCCATTGTTGGTGCTTTGCTTGAGATTCTCATTCTGTTGTGGGACTACTTACTCTAAATCGGGAATAAAAGAAACAATAAACAAAAAAAATTGAAAAATGCAAAAGAGTAGATCCACCCCCAAACGTGAACTAAACATTGACCTCAATGTTTCAGAACAAACCCGGGAGGGTTGACTCACAAAGGGTATTGCCATATCAATTGATTCTTCCTAGCTTTCACAAGAAAGGTCCCCTTTTTATTTCCTGAAATAAAAATAAAAATAAACAAAACAAAATAAAACATTAGAAGTGTGGGTTACCTCCCACAAAGTGCCTCGTTTAACGTCACATAGCTTGACGGTTCATGGTTGAATCATCAACCATTGTCTCTTTTCCTTGGTACTTTTCTTACCAATGTGAAACCCCAAAAGTATTTCATGTTTGCTTGTTTGGTTTCTTCATCCTTAATTCTTACCACTTCAACTCGCGATTTCTCTTCCTTCATTTGTTTTTTCCTCTCCTCAAGAGAGATAACCTCCTTATCCGTAAATTTCTTCGTCGGTGAGAACCTATCCTTGATGAATTTGACAAATTTTGGCTTTATCTCTAAACCTTCTAAAGATGGGATGGTGATTTGTAAACGGCTAAACATTTTCATTGGTTGAAAGCACTGACTCTCCTTCCCTTCTTTATTAGGAACTTGTGGAGGAGGTAATTCCAATGAGAGTTGATGCTCATTTGCATTACTACTCTTCTTCAACTCTAAGTCCACCATCTTCTCTTTTGAAAAAGTTTCAACTTTTGAAGTTTCTAACTCATTCACAACTTCTTTGATTATATCCTCCTTTTTTGTTCCTTCGACTAACACATCATCTACTTTTTTAGGAGGTCTTGGATAAGGTAGCTTCATTGAGGGCTCATACTCAACTTCTATATTTTTCTTGATGTTTAAATGCTCTATATTATCCTTTTCAACAATATCTTCTTTGTCATCAACTTCCTCATCAATCACTTTTACACTCCTTATAGAGGTCGCATTGCAGGTTTCTACACACGTCATAGGATTTTGAAAAGTTGAAGCCTGACTTACATTTTGCTCGGTGAAGAATTTGGTAAATTGAACATCTTGCGTTTCCCGGTTTTGTTGAATGGATAAAGAGAATTGCATGAATTGATTCATGGTTTCCTCTAACTCCGAGGGTCCACTTTGATAACCTTGATTATAGTGTGAAGGCCCGTGTTGTTGATTTGTCATTGACATTTGTATGAACTGATTCATGGTCTCTTCCAACTTAGATTGTCCTCCTTGTTATTGTGGCGACGGTTGAGTGTAAGGTTGAAAGGCTTGTTGTTGATATTCATGGTTAGTCATATGATACTCTATCGTATCTTCCGGTGTGCCCCATCTGCTATCATAAAACTCACTAACTTGAGGTGTGAACTGTGACACACTTTGAAGGAGATACTCCATTTGTTGAAATAGGATCTCGTTTTGAGCATGAATCGCAGCATTTATATTTGGGTCGAACATGTCGACAAAGAAAATTCTACAAAACTAGCAAACAAGTGAAATAACAGGATAAAAAATAATAATAATAAAAATAAAATTAAAAGAAATAAAAATTAAAATTAAAAGATTATTGAAATAACAAAATCTAAAATAAACTAACTAACTAAAATTCTAAAATAAAGGAACTAAACTAAAAATCTAAAATAAAGGAATTAAACTAAAATTCTAAAATAAAGGGACTAAACTAAAATTCTAAAATTAAGTAACTAAACAAACAAAATCTAAAATTAAGTAAATAAACAAAAAAATCTAAAATTAAGTAAATAACTCAAAATAATACGACTATTGCAATGCGTGCAATATTGACACCAATCCCCGGCAACGGCGCCAATTTGTTGAAAGTATTTGTGGGTAAATATTTTCTGTAATATATCGTATCCACAGGGATTGGTTAATATCACTGCCGTTCTATAGTTGTTTATTTTGAGTTAGGAAATTTGGTTTGGTTTGTTTTATACTTCTAATAATATCAAAAGCAAATAATAAAATAAAAGTAAGTAAAGGACTTTGTGTTAACAAATAAAGAAAGATGTTGAGCCTTTAGGGTTCATCAACCTAATCCTATACAATTATCAATTAATTCCCAATAGAACAATCCTTTGAATCATTATCTTCACTTATCCTTAAATAAGATTCCATGTCTGCAAATCAAATTAGATAACTTTTACCGGTATGAGATTCGATCTCTCCAAATATCAATAACGATAATAGTAATTAAGCACGATAATTATGAAAACCCAATTACAATTCCATCTCTGCAAATTGCAATTGAATCAATATAGTAACCTAGGGCAAAAGTTAAATCCTCTCTTTCGATCGAAGATTCAACAATGATGTAAATTAAAAACAAGGTTTCTTATTGATAATGAATTCAAACAATTGTTCACAGGAATTAATCAATGGTAATGTATAATCATAGGTTAACTACTACCTTAGACTCAACAAGAGGGATTTAGCTCTCCATAGACATGAAGAACACACAAGAATTAATAGAAGGATTCATCTTCATCAATGGAATGTCTTTGATTGGTAAAGAATTGGCCTTCAATTGTTATTCTTGGCTGCAATCTCAGAATGCTCTCCTAATTTCGCTCTTCACAAAGTTCTCTAACCACCCTTTTCTCTTGGAAGCTAGGGCTTTTAAACAGAATTTTTGGGCTTTTAACGCCGAGGCCGCGGCGCGGCAACGGGCTGGCGCGGCGCGCTTCAAAACAGAGATGTTTCCGCGGCGCGCTCTAGGACTCTCGCGGCGCGCTCTTTGCAATTTCCATCCTTTTCTTCTGCCTTTGAGACTTCCAGCTCTCTTTCCTCCTCATGTTCTTCTCAAGCTTCAATTCAGCTCTAAACCTGCAACAATAACACCCACAAGTGATTCGATTTGCTTTACGCACGAACTAAACTTGTTCAGTTCAATTCTTCATAAAAACCTATGGATTTATCACAATTTGCATTGGTTTGGAGACTAAATCACTTCTATTAACACATGAATTTACCATTAATTTACTCCTAACA
Organism: Vicia villosa; assembly: GCF_029867415.1. Taxonomy (NCBI): domain Eukaryota; kingdom Viridiplantae; phylum Streptophyta; class Magnoliopsida; order Fabales; family Fabaceae; genus Vicia; species Vicia villosa. The sequence goes on along the minus strand of NC_081181.1, from coordinate 186,384,487 downwards.
AACTCTCCCCAACTTAGAGTTTTGTTTGTCCCTAAACAAAATTACTTACCTCCAGCTAAATTTACCGACAATCAAGCAACAAGTTTTTCAAAAAGGTTTTCTCAAGTGGTTCAATCCAATAACTAAGTCAAATACTCCTCTTCTTCCTGCAAACTCAGAATATACACATGAAACAAACTTTGAAAGCAAATTACATCCAGAAGTTCAAGACACTACACAATTGTAATTGAATCAGCACTAATCACTCTCATCAAAAAGTATGATGAATAAAAGAGGGGTTAAACACTCATCCAAACAATTAAATCTGGAATCTGAGAATCAGAAGGTCTTTCTATGGTTGTAATGTGGTTTAGATTCAAAGAAAAGAAGATAATCAAGGGTTGTTCCTAATATAGGGAAGCATCCAATTCATAACTTATTTCTTTTTCTCTAAAACTCTACTTCCTCCATCTTTTTTCATTCATTCGTAGCTTGATTCTTCTTTTTCACTTTTTTTTTCCAACAATCTTTATATTCAAACGTTGTTACTTCTCTTTTTTTTTTTTTCAAGCTACGACTTCTTTTATCTTTCACCGATTACCATAAGTACTTACTATTCTTTTAAATGTGATTCTCCCCAACTTGGAGATCAACCTGTATTCAGATTATATGAATGCTCCTCTACTTTCTAAAAAGGTCAAAGAGAAAACACATCACCAAATTTTATGGTTGATGGTCCAGAACAAAACTTTTTATTGAGATCAAAACTCACCAGATATTTTCCTTGGTGTATATTACAATGCTTATCTTGACCTCAGGCTCAAAGAATGGTTAGCAAAGGATCACACTCTCACAGAAGAAAATAAGTTGTGCATTAGAACAGGCTAAAAGAACTCTCAGATTCAAACAAGTGCCTAAATCACTTCCACAGATTTCCACAGGCGATGCAACAACCGGTTTAGCATGATACGAACAAGTCAAAATAATTGATGGTCTCCTGCATATAGTAAACAATGGAAAGCTTTCCTCACAATGGTTAAGGCTAAACCGATCCAATAAAATAGTGTACCATAAAGAACTTCTGTTAAGTATTTACTAACAACCTAAATTTCATGCACACATTAGGAGTTTGAGTTCAAAAATTCATACCTGCTTTGTCACTTTATTGAAAAAGTAAGTGAACTAAAAAATTTCAAAAAAAAATTCACTTCACTCACTACCACTTTCACGCATGTTGCTCCATTGTTGGTGCTTTGCTTGAGATTCTCATTCTGTTGTGGGACTACTTACTCTAAATCGGGAATAAAAGAAACAATAAACAAAAAAAATTGAAAAATGCAAAAGAGTAGATCCACCCCCAAACGTGAACTAAACATTGACCTCAATGTTTCAGAACAAACCCGGGAGGGTTGACTCACAAAGGGTATTGCCATATCAATTGATTCTTCCTAGCTTTCACAAGAAAGGTCCCCTTTTTATTTCCTGAAATAAAAATAAAAATAAACAAAACAAAATAAAACATTAGAAGTGTGGGTTACCTCCCACAAAGTGCCTCGTTTAACGTCACATAGCTTGACGGTTCATGGTTGAATCATCAACCATTGTCTCTTTTCCTTGGTACTTTTCTTACCAATGTGAAACCCCAAAAGTATTTCATGTTTGCTTGTTTGGTTTCTTCATCCTTAATTCTTACCACTTCAACTCGCGATTTCTCTTCCTTCATTTGTTTTTTCCTCTCCTCAAGAGAGATAACCTCCTTATCCGTAAATTTCTTCGTCGGTGAGAACCTATCCTTGATGAATTTGACAAATTTTGGCTTTATCTCTAAACCTTCTAAAGATGGGATGGTGATTTGTAAACGGCTAAACATTTTCATTGGTTGAAAGCACTGACTCTCCTTCCCTTCTTTATTAGGAACTTGTGGAGGAGGTAATTCCAATGAGAGTTGATGCTCATTTGCATTACTACTCTTCTTCAACTCTAAGTCCACCATCTTCTCTTTTGAAAAAGTTTCAACTTTTGAAGTTTCTAACTCATTCACAACTTCTTTGATTATATCCTCCTTTTTTGTTCCTTCGACTAACACATCATCTACTTTTTTAGGAGGTCTTGGATAAGGTAGCTTCATTGAGGGCTCATACTCAACTTCTATATTTTTCTTGATGTTTAAATGCTCTATATTATCCTTTTCAACAATATCTTCTTTGTCATCAACTTCCTCATCAATCACTTTTACACTCCTTATAGAGGTCGCATTGCAGGTTTCTACACACGTCATAGGATTTTGAAAAGTTGAAGCCTGACTTACATTTTGCTCGGTGAAGAATTTGGTAAATTGAACATCTTGCGTTTCCCGGTTTTGTTGAATGGATAAAGAGAATTGCATGAATTGATTCATGGTTTCCTCTAACTCCGAGGGTCCACTTTGATAACCTTGATTATAGTGTGAAGGCCCGTGTTGTTGATTTGTCATTGACATTTGTATGAACTGATTCATGGTCTCTTCCAACTTAGATTGTCCTCCTTGTTATTGTGGCGACGGTTGAGTGTAAGGTTGAAAGGCTTGTTGTTGATATTCATGGTTAGTCATATGATACTCTATCGTATCTTCCGGTGTGCCCCATCTGCTATCATAAAACTCACTAACTTGAGGTGTGAACTGTGACACACTTTGAAGGAGATACTCCATTTGTTGAAATAGGATCTCGTTTTGAGCATGAATCGCAGCATTTATATTTGGGTCGAACATGTCGACAAAGAAAATTCTACAAAACTAGCAAACAAGTGAAATAACAGGATAAAAAATAATAATAATAAAAATAAAATTAAAAGAAATAAAAATTAAAATTAAAAGATTATTGAAATAACAAAATCTAAAATAAACTAACTAACTAAAATTCTAAAATAAAGGAACTAAACTAAAAATCTAAAATAAAGGAATTAAACTAAAATTCTAAAATAAAGGGACTAAACTAAAATTCTAAAATTAAGTAACTAAACAAACAAAATCTAAAATTAAGTAAATAAACAAAAAAATCTAAAATTAAGTAAATAACTCAAAATAATACGACTATTGCAATGCGTGCAATATTGACACCAATCCCCGGCAACGGCGCCAATTTGTTGAAAGTATTTGTGGGTAAATATTTTCTGTAATATATCGTATCCACAGGGATTGGTTAATATCACTGCCGTTCTATAGTTGTTTATTTTGAGTTAGGAAATTTGGTTTGGTTTGTTTTATACTTCTAATAATATCAAAAGCAAATAATAAAATAAAAGTAAGTAAAGGACTTTGTGTTAACAAATAAAGAAAGATGTTGAGCCTTTAGGGTTCATCAACCTAATCCTATACAATTATCAATTAATTCCCAATAGAACAATCCTTTGAATCATTATCTTCACTTATCCTTAAATAAGATTCCATGTCTGCAAATCAAATTAGATAACTTTTACCGGTATGAGATTCGATCTCTCCAAATATCAATAACGATAATAGTAATTAAGCACGATAATTATGAAAACCCAATTACAATTCCATCTCTGCAAATTGCAATTGAATCAATATAGTAACCTAGGGCAAAAGTTAAATCCTCTCTTTCGATCGAAGATTCAACAATGATGTAAATTAAAAACAAGGTTTCTTATTGATAATGAATTCAAACAATTGTTCACAGGAATTAATCAATGGTAATGTATAATCATAGGTTAACTACTACCTTAGACTCAACAAGAGGGATTTAGCTCTCCATAGACATGAAGAACACACAAGAATTAATAGAAGGATTCATCTTCATCAATGGAATGTCTTCGATTGGTAAAGAATTGGCCTTCAATTGTTATTCTTGGCTGCAATCTCAGAATGCTCTCCTAATTTCGCTCTTCACAAAGTTCTCTAACCACCCTTTTCTCTTGGAAGCTAGGGCTTTTAAACAGAATTTTTGGGCTTTTAACGCCGAGGCCGCGGCGCGGCAACGGGCTGGCGCGGCGCGCTTCAAAACAGAGATGTTTCCGCGGCGCGCTCTAGGACTCTCGCGGCGCGCTCTTTGCAATTTCCATCCTTTTCTTCTGCCTTTGAGACTTCCAGCTCTCTTTCCTCCTCATGTTCTTCTCAAGCTTCAATTCAGCTCTAAACCTGCAACAATAACACCCACAAGTGATTCGATTTGCTTTACGCACGAACTAAACTTGTTCAGTTCAATTCTTCATAAAAACCTATGGATTTATCACAATTTGCATTGGTTTGGAGACTAAATCACTTCTATTAACACATGAATTTACCATTAATTTACTCCTAACAAACTCTCCCCAACTTAGAGTTTTGTTTGTCCCTAAACAAAATTACTTACCTCCAGCTAAATTTACCGACAATCAAGCAACAAGTTTTTCAAAAAGGTTTTCTCAAGTGGTTCAATCCAATAACTAAGTCAAATACTCCTCTTCTTCCTGCAAACTCAGAATATACACATGAAACAAACTTTGAAAGCAAATTACATCCAGAAGTTCAAGACACTACACAATTGTAATTGAATCAGCACTAATCACTCTCATCAAAAAGTATGATGAATAAAAGAGGGGTTAAACACTCATCCAAACAATTAAATCTGGAATCTGAGAATCAGAAGGTCTTTCTATGGTTGTAATGTGGTTTAGATTCAAAGAAAAGAAGATAATCAAGGGTTGTTCCTAATATAGGGAAGCATCCAATTCATAACTTATTTCTTTTTCTCTAAAACTCTACTTCCTCCATCTTTTTTCATTCATTCGTAGCTTGATTCTTCTTTTTCACTTTTTTTTTCCAACAATCTTTATATTCAAACGTTGTTACTTCTCTTTTTTTTTTTTTCAAGCTACGACTTCTTTTATCTTTCACCGATTACCATAAGTACTTACTCTTCTTTTAAATGTGATTCTCCCCAACTTGGAGATCAACCTGTATTCAGATTATATGAATGCTCCTCTACTTTCTAAAAAGGTCAAAGAGAAAACACATCACCAAATTTTATGGTTGATGGTCCAGAACAAAACTTTTTATTGAGATCAAAACTCACCAGATATTTTCCTTGGTGTATATTACAATGCTTATCTTGACCTCAGGCTCAAAGAATGGTTAGCAAAGGATCACACTCTCACAGAAGAAAATAAGTTGTGCATTAGAACAGGCTAAAAGAACTCTCAGATTCAAACAAGTGCCTAAATCACTTCCACAGATTTCCACAGGCGATGCAACAACCGGTTTAGCATGATACGAACAAGTCAAAATAATTGATGGTCTCCTGCATATAGTAAACAATGGAAAGCTTTCCTCACAATGGTTAAGGCTAAACCGATCCAATAAAATAGTGTACCATAAAGAACTTCTGTTAAGTATTTACTAACAACCTAAATTTCATGCACACATTAGGAGTTTGAGTTCAAAAATTCATACCTGCTTTGTCACTTTATTGAAAAAGTAAGTGAACTAAAAAATTTCAAAAAAAAATTCACTTCACTCACTACCACTTTCACGCATGTTGCTCCATTGTTGGTGCTTTGCTTGAGATTCTCATTCTGTTGTGGGACTACTTACTCTAAATCGGGAATAAAAGAAACAATAAACAAAAAAAATTGAAAAATGCAAAAGAGTAGATCCACCCCCAAACGTGAACTAAACATTGACCTCAATGTTTCAGAACAAACCCGGGAGGGTTGACTCACAAAGGGTATTGCCATATCAATTGATTCTTCCTAGCTTTCACAAGAAAGGTCCCCTTTTTATTTCCTGAAATAAAAATAAAAATAAACAAAACAAAATAAAACATTAGAAGTGTGGGTTACCTCCCACAAAGTGCCTCGTTTAACGTCACATAGCTTGACGGTTCATGGTTGAATCATCAACCATTGTCTCTTTTCCTTGGTACTTTTCTTACCAATGTGAAACCCCAAAAGTATTTCATGTTTGCTTGTTTGGTTTCTTCATCCTTAATTCTTACCACTTCAACTCGCGATTTCTCTTCCTTCATTTGTTTTTTCCTCTCCTCAAGAGAGATAACCTCCTTATCCGTAAATTTCTTCGTCGGTGAGAACCTATCCTTGATGAATTTGACAAATTTTGGCTTTATCTCTAAACCTTCTAAAGATGGGATGGTGATTTGTAAACGGCTAAACATTTTCATTGGTTGAAAGCACTGACTCTCCTTCCCTTCTTTATTAGGAACTTGTGGAGGAGGTAATTCCAATGAGAGTTGATGCTCATTTGCATTACTACTCTTCTTCAACTCTAAGTCCACCATCTTCTCTTTTGAAAAAGTTTCAACTTTTGAAGTTTCTAACTCATTCACAACTTCTTTGATTATATCCTCCTTTTTTGTTCCTTCGACTAACACATCATCTACTTTTTTAGGAGGTCTTGGATAAGGTAGCTTCATTGAGGGCTCATACTCAACTTCTATATTTTTCTTGATGTTTAAATGCTCTATATTATCCTTTTCAACAATATCTTCTTTGTCATCAACTTCCTCATCAATCACTTTTACACTCCTTATAGAGGTCGCATTGCAGGTTTCTACACACGTCATAGGATTTTGAAAAGTTGAAGCCTGACTTACATTTTGCTCGGTGAAGAATTTGGTAAATTGAACATCTTGCGTTTCCCGGTTTTGTTGAATGGATAAAGAGAATTGCATGAATTGATTCATGGTTTCCTCTAACTCCGAGGGTCCACTTTGATAACCTTGATTATAGTGTGAAGGCCCGTGTTGTTGATTTGTCATTGACATTTGTATGAACTGATTCATGGTCTCTTCCAACTTAGATTGTCCTCCTTGTTGTTGTGGCGACGGTTGAGTGTAAGGTTGAAAGGCTTGTTGTTGATATTCATGGTTAGCCATATGATACTCTATCGTATCTTCCGGTGTGCCCCATCTGCTATCATAAAACTCACTAACTTGAGGTGTGAACTGTGACACACTTTGAAGGAGATACTCCATTTGTTGAAATAGGATCTCGTTTTGAGCATGAATCGCAGCATTTATATTTGGGTCGAACATGTCGACAAAGAAAATTCTACAAAACTAGCAAACAAGTGAAATAACAGGATAAAAAATAATAATAATAAAAATAAAATTAAAAGAAATAAAAATTAAAATTAAAAGAGTATTGAAATAACAAAATCTAAAATAAACTAACTAACTAAAATTCTAAAATAAAGGAACTAAACTAAAAATCTAAAATAAAGGAATTAAACTAAAATTCTAAAATAAAGGGACTAAACTAAAATTCTAAAATTAAGTAACTAAACAAACAAAATCTAAAATTAAGTAAATAAACAAAAAAATCTAAAATTAAGTAAATAACTCAAAATAATACGACTATTGCAATGCGTGCAATATTGACACCAATCCCCGGCAACGGCGCCAATTTGTTGAAAGTATTTGTGGGTAAATATTTTCTGTAATATATCGTATCCACAGGGATTGGTTAATATCACTGCCGTTCTATAGTTGTTTATTTTGAGTTAGGAAATTTGGTTTGGTTTGTTTTATACTTCTAATAATATCAAAAGCAAATAATAAAATAAAAGTAAGTAAAGGACTTTGTGTTAACAAATAAAGAAAGATGTTGAGCCTTTAGGGTTCATCAACCTAATCCTATACAATTATCAATTAATTCCCAATAGAACAATCCTTTGAATCATTATCTTCACTTATCCTCAAATAAGATTCCATGTCTGCAAATCAAATTAGATAACTTTTACCGGTATGAGATTCGATCTCTCCAAATATCAATAACGATAATAGTAATTAAGCACGATAATTATGAAAACCCAATTACAATTCCATCTCTGCAAATTGCAATTGAATCAATATAGTAACCTAGGGCAAAAGTTAAATCCTCTCTTTCGATCGAAGATTCAACAATGATGTAAATTAAAAACAAGGTTTCTTATTGATAATGAATTCAAACAATTGTTCACAGGAATTAATCAATGGTAATGTATAATCATAGGTTAACTACTACCTTAGACTCAACAAGAGGGATTTAGCTCTCCATAGACATGAAGAACACACAAGAATTAATAGAAGGATTCATCTTCATCAATGGAATGTCTTCGATTGGTAAAGAATTGGCCTTCAATTGTTATTCTTGGCTGCAATCTCAGAATGCTCTCCTAATTTCGCTCTTCACAAAGTTCTCTAACCACCCTTTTCTCTTGGAAGCTAGGGCTTTTAAACAGAATTTTTGGGCTTTTAACACCGAGGCCGCGGCGCGGCAACGGGCTGGCGCGGCGCGCTTCAAAACAGAGATGTTTCCGCGGCGCGCTCTAGGACTCTCGCGGCGCGCTCTTTGCAATTTCCATCCTTTTCTTCTGCCTTTGAGACTTCCAGCTCTCTTTCCTCCTCATGTTCTTCTCAAGCTTCAATTCAGCTCTAAACCTGCAACAATAACACCCACAAGTGATTCGATTTGCTTTACGCACGAACTAAACTTGTTCAGTTCAATTCTTCATAAAAACCTATGGATTTATCACAATTTGCATTGGTTTGGAGACTAAATCACTTCTATTAACACATGAATTTACCATTAATTTACTCCTAACCAAATCATTGAGGAAGACCTTGGAATTATGCAAGACATTATAGGTCATTTTTAAGCTCTATGCTTAGAGATTTTTCTAAGTACAAAAATCAGTGTGTTTTTCCCAACTTTGAAGAGACAAAACTCTCAACTCATATTACCAAATCAATACTTTCTTTGCACATTGTAAATCTTGAGGGAAAATTTTCCAAATGCAAAAATAATCATGCCATAAAGTCCCCTACATTGTGAGTTATGCATTGACGAACAAGGGACCTTAGAACTGAAAAATCCACCATGATCAATTTGCAAATTCATTTGAAACTTGATTAATTGGATTATTTAAGGTTCAATTTTGATCTAGACATGTTTAGAAACCTTCCAGAAGGTGATTAGAACCATGAAACGCAAGTTTTAGTTGAGTTTTGATGGATTGCAAGTCACACTTCTCATACCTTCGACCTTCACACAAATTCATTCCAATTTTCATCATTTCACACGCTTAAACATTCCATCAACTTACTTATGAATAGAGGATCATTCTCCTCCCATTCCTTAAGCTTTTAATAGTAAAAACACCTATGCTAAGATCCCATTCGAACTCTTAAGCTTGAAACTCCTTTTTTCATTTCCACGCCTCAAACACTTAAATTATCAATTCAGTTAGCTTCCTTGACCTTCATTTAAGCTAACCAGACCATTAGCAAGTCAAATCGTGCCTCCATTGAAGCTCACCAAGTCAAGTTTCAGAGTAGATTTTCTCTACTCCATTCAGGTAAGAATCTCCACCAATTCAACTCAAACTTATGGCTAACATGAAGCTCCTGACTCACTAATACTCATTGCATAGTGTAACACGGTGGGAGAACTCACTTTTGTTTTATTTCGCAAACAAATGTTGCAGTGAGCAAGAGTCACCACTGACTTTTATTTTATCCAATTAGGAAATGTAAAAAGAGCAGGAAAGACCTTTTTGAAAGAGATTGAGTTCGGGGGGTAGGTTATACAAAGGGAAAGTGTAAGCACCCTTTGTATCCATGTTTATCCATGGGCTCTTAATTGCTTAGCTCACTTTTAAATTGTTTGATTTGTTTGAAAGAGTGTAGTGTGTGTTTAGAAAAGAAGGTGCCAAAAGGCAAAGCTTCGTAATTATCCTTGTGTCAGTCCTCAAGAATATTTACGAAGTGTTTTTAAAGTTTTGTTTAATTTGAACTTGTGGTGTGAAAAGCATTTTTATTTGAGCAAGCAATTAAGCGCAGTCTACCCTAATTGTTTGGTCTTTCTTGTTCTTTTTCTTTCGTTGAGGGAAAGAGACTATCCATACCAATTGTTGGGTTGGTAGTCCTTTCATTGGATGTAATGGCCGTCAAAGGGTCATCGGATGGTCATAGAAGGCAACATGTAAGGATACCTTAGTATTTGAATGGACTATCATCACTTAATTGAAGCATCATTTAGGGATAAGATCATTTTAATCGTAGGCAACTCGAAGGGTCTATGATCTTTTATGATGATTTTTTTCGTAGGCAGCTTTTGCTAAGGTATCCCTACGCTCGAGGAACTTGACCATATAATCGAAGGACAATGAAGAGAGGGTTACCCTAAAGGTGAGTGTGTGAAGAGTGTTTTGATTCAGATATTTAGTCATGGAGTTAGTGATCTATGTTCATTTGTTATCTTGCCATACAATCCTATTAAACATTCATCTATGCAGTTTATATGGTGCCGAAAATTAAAGTGCGGAAATGTAAAGTCCTACGCTATTACATGGCTTCGGGGAGGAGATTACAAATGTTCAAACGGAGATGAAAAATTATTACAACAACCGAATAAAAATAAAATGATTAAGTGTGCAAAATTAAATAACTTGTAAATATCCATGAAGATAATCGAAAAGTCTCAAGTGTAGTACCTCGCAAACAAAAACAAAATGTTAGTAACAATGAATAAGACAATGGATGGGAAAAAAATGACAAAATATGAACAAATATGAATCAAAAACTATTTGAAAGAAATTTAACATTTAATATTAGAATTAAGTTCTAAAAAGTAAAATTAAAATTAATTTTTAATTTGTATTTTTAATTATGATAAGCAATGCACTAAACTAAGGTTAATGCAAAAGCCAACCTAAACTAAATCTCCAAACTATAATATATAGCTAAATCAAATAAATAAAACCTTATTTACTAAATAAAATAGTTACATGGTAGTTACTCCAGAAAATCAACCAAAATAAAATGAAAATTAAAGAGGGTGAAGTTAGAAACCAAGGGGAAGATAATAGAAGTGGAGAAATAAAACCTAATAGCCCAAATTAATCAAATTCTAGTTCACTAAAAAATTAACTAATTAAATATTTAACTAAATTAATTAATTAATTAATTAAAAAAAGAAAGAAAAAAAAGAAATGAGCATATGGAAACGCCTCCCCATGTTTACGCTTCCAGTAACCATTTTTTTACTCATATGAATCCTACTTGAGACCTTGATTCACTCATCTTCCTTAAGAGATCCATAACCCTAATTTAGAAGGCCTTTAATTAGGAGAGTGTGCACTTAGTCCAACCTTAAGCCTTTGATGCTTGAATGAGCTTAACAGTAAAAATATGATGGGAAAAATTTGGGGTATGCCAGCATGCCTTAAAACCTAGGCATCTTGAAATGACCTATAATGCTCTTCTTTATTTCATGGTCTTCCATTCAAAACTTGTTCTTGATCTCCAAATATGAATTGAATTAGACTCACTCAAGATTACTATGCAAAAAGAATGGGCTCAAAATGATAAAAATAATGAGCAAGTTATGATCTTTTGAAGTGGATACATAATTCCTTGAACTTTCAAAGGGTGGCCTATAATTTCTTCTCACTTTTGATGACTTTCTTCACAAGATTTCCTCTTGACTTGTGAATAGAAGTTGTTGATGATGTCAAGGAGAATAATTTGCATAATGAAGCACTCAAAAATGTTAAAAATTAAGGGAGTTATGCCTTTGTAATCATAGAATCAAGAACTTGTCAAATTAGGCCAAACCTCTTGAATTAAATTTAAATCTCTTGAACTTTCCTTGCACTATAAGACATGAGGAGGTACATAAGACCTTGAAATGATACTATCTTGAAGAATACTTGATTGTGAGGCTCATGGATTGATGAAACTTGTTGAAGAAGACATGGAAATAAACACATGAATCTATGGAGTTTCTTGATGAACCAAGCCACATAATCTTGAGATGAACTTGATCAAATGAAGTAGAGAGATGCTTAAAACATGACACTTAATGATAATAATATATTCCTTAAGGTTTAAGTCATTTATCTTCCATGGATGATCAATTGATTGAGGGTCGATCCTCAAAAACCTAGCCATAGGAGAGAGTATGATAGCACTTGGTTCAACCACCTACAATACACAAAGCTTTGAAAGACAAAGATATATTTTTTGTATTTTGGTTAGTATGACATAAAAAATAAGTATTCATAAATTAAACAATCATGGGTTCTTGGTGATTCCCCTAAAGATGAGGTGAGCACAAAGCTAAAAACCAAACTCAAGATTGTGTGATCTTTTTCTTTTTTGATGGGAGATTGTGTGATCTTGACTAATGATTGAAATGCAAATGATTGGGGAATATTAGGGTAAAAATTAGGGTATGCCAAGTAGTTGATTTAATTACTGCGTGGTTATGTAAAATGTCATGTATGTTTGTGGAAGTGCATTGCTCGTGATGCGATAATGTGATGGTTTGGCATGGTTGCACTATGAAAGTGAATTGTATGTGGATAATTCATGAATATATGTATGTGAAATTATGTGGTAATTCAATTGTGATGAATTATGGAATATATGCATGGATGTTAATGTAACACCCCAAAATCTACCCAACATTTATATAATAAAATCAGAGTAAATTTCAAATTTTCTACAACTTTGGAATATTACAATTCCAATTAACACAAAATCTGTCATTTGCATATTTGCAAGAATGATACATTGCACACATGAAATCATATTATAAATCACAACTTGTATAGCCTCAAACTCAAATAAACTTTTAATTAAAATACTCGCAGCGGATTATTCAACGTAACTTCAAGTATCAACATAAACTTCGAACATCATAGCATCTTTTTAAAATAGACAACTTAAATCAAAACAACTTCTCAAGATAACAAATTGAGTTCAACTTTAAAGGAAATAACAACATAATTCAAAACAAGCGTTCGTTTCCCCCCGAGTGCTACGTATCAGAGCGACGACACCCAAAAGCTACTAAATCTTTACTCCTTGTTACCTACATGTTACCAATATAAAGGCAACGGCAAAAAACAAAGAAAGTGTGAGATATCGAAAAGTATAAGCAAAAAAGTATGATAATTTATATATTAGACATAGATTCATACAATGTTCACCACGTTCAGAAACAACGACAATACAATAATCAACCAAGCAACATAGCAATAACAACGACTTCGAAATGCAACTCATCATGAAACTCGACTATGTAAATGCATGTGGATCCATCGGAGCAAAACTCCCAACTTAATCATATGCCTGGTTATCGAGGCATTTCAACAACTTAAAGAGGGTGCCATCAAGGCCAACTTAATCAATTCCATCAAGGCCAACTTAATCAAAGCAATGTTATGCGACAACATGAACGCCATCAAATCAATAACATCACAACAAAATCAGAGTTGTTAATCCCGGATAGCGGAGCGGAGCGGCCGACCCCCGGGAATGGGAATAGTGGGAATAGCGGCATCCCAGATAGCGGGATAAATTTTTGTATACTAATAATTATATAGAAAATTATAAAACACATCACTCATAAAATATTTATAAAATCTAATGTCAAACAAAGAGCAATGCTTAATAATTCAAAACATAAAGATTCAAAACATATAGATTCAAAACATATAGATTCAAATTCAAACTTAGTACTATGATATGAAAATTCAAGCAAACATAAAAAATCATGTAGCATCATCAAAATATTCCTCAACATCTTCATCTTATTCTTCTTCTTCTTCTTCTTCAACATTTTCCTCCAATTCTTCATCTTCTTCAACATCTTCCTCCGATTCTTCATCTTCAACATCTTCTTCAACCTCTTCAACCTCTTATACCACCACTTGTTGTGCAATTGTTGCTCTTGGTGCAATTGTTGCTCTTGGTGGCCTTGATGTTTGTGGGCGTGCCATTGACCTCCTAGTGTAGATTAAAGGCTCATTAGCCCCACTAGCATCGGCAACTTGAGTCCAAGTTAAATCATGATTTGGATCAACCAATTCTTCACCAACATCTCCTACCTTTTCCATCTCTCCCACCAACCATTCGGTGTGGAAATTAATTTCGCTAAATTCCATAGGATCAATTTTATCTCGAATTTCAAACCTCTCTACCAAAGCTTGATTATACTTGATAAACACCAAGTCTTGCAATTTTTGATGTTCCAATTTATTTCTCTTCTTGGAATGAATCTAAAATACAATAATGTGAAGTATTAATTTAATAATACTTGCATGTACGATACTTTAATATCCTAGTATAAAATTAATACTCACATGCTCAAAGATGCTCCAGTTACGCTCACATCCGGAAGCACTGCAACTCAAACTCAACACTTTAATAGCCAACAATTGCAAATGCGGAGTTTCGGCTCCATAAGACTTCCACCACTCAGCTGCAAGTAATTGTAAAAAATCATTCCATATACATAACACAAAGTATATCACATGTAAAACTTCAAAAAATCATTCCATCTTACTTGGAGCTAATGTCGACCTTTGTCTCATTGCCGCTTTTATACCAAAGAGACCTGAAGCACTCCGGTATTGTGCCAATTCTACTGAAATCAAATCCTCCACATCTTCCTTTTCACTAAGTCTCTCAATGCACCTACGGAGGCCTTTCATCAATCTAGCATCGGACTCAATTTCTGGTTTAGAAAAATAATATTCAGGATTGAGATAGTGACCTGCAGCATGTAGCGGATTATGAAGTTGACACTCCCATCTTTTATCAATGATTTCAAAAACGGCTTTGTACTTGCTTGAATTTAAATTGAAAGCTTTTTCAATCGATTCCTTCGCTACCCCCATTGCGGCATATATGTATCCCATTGCGGGTTTCCTTTCATTGTCAACCATTCTTAACACATCTACAAGAGGCGCCATGCACTTAAGAGTGTAGAGAACATCATTCCAAAATGATACATTAAGAATAGAAGTAGCTGCCCTTTTTCCTTTAGGATCTTTGACACACTTGGAACTTGTCCATTCTTCACAAAGGAACATCTCTCTAAGCTTTCCTCTTAGTTCTTGCATTCTTTGTAGACAAAGGAAGTGGGTAGCAAACCTTGTCACTCCTTGTTTAACCAATTCAACATTGCCGGTAGTCTTTCACCTTTGGAATTTTGCCTATGTCTTCTAACATAAGGTCTATACAATGGGCAGCACATGGAGTCCAAAACAAGTGTTTCCTCCCTTCACACAATATTTTACCCGCCGCTACATAGTTGCTTCCATTATCGGTGATCAATTGGACAACATTTTTTCACCCATTTCCTCAACAAATGTGTCCAACAACTCGGCTAGCTTTTCACCCATCTTTGCATAGTCAGAAGCATCCACACTCTTCACAAACATGGTCCCCGTCGAGCAATTGACCAAGAAATTGATCAATGTTCTACCTTTTCTATCCGTCCAACCATCCGACATAATTGAACAACCGTATTTGTTTCTTTGCACCTCTTGGTTCTTCAACAAACCTTTCGTATATTCCAACTCATTTTTAAGAAGTGAAACCCTAAGTTCATGATAACTTGGCGGCTTAAAATGAGGACCATAGCTCCCAACGGCTTCCAACATCAACTTAAAAGCTCTTGCATTTACTACATTAAAAGCAACTCCACACATATAAAAAAAGCGAACAACATATTGGATGGTTCTTGCCCTCGCTTCTTTATCACAAGCATCATTGATACTTGTGTCCTTAGCCTTCTTATACACCAAATCTAATGGCCCTTTAGTCCTCTTGATGGCTATTGAAGAGGTCTCATTCTCGGCAATCCTCTTTCCGGTTCTAATCCTACTTATTTCATCGATATCAAGGGTATCATCTGCATCTATTTGCACCGCAATTTCTTGTATTCCTTTCTTAATTTTCTCTTATTTCATCGATAAAGGCTCAAAGTTTATTTCATCGATAAAGGCTCAAAGTTTATTTGTTCCCACCCCTCTTCGTGATGATCTTCAGTCCTAAGCTCAGTTAATTCAACTTGTGCATTCAGGTTCCAAGAGACTTTAGGACTTGCACCTTTGATAATGATGATGGTTCACAAGCAAAGAGAACTTTTGAGATGGCAGTCACTTCTTCCTTTTGGTAGTCACAACATTGTGTTGTTCAGGAATTTATTGACTTCTCTTTTTCATTTTTTTTTAACTTTTGCCTGAACTGTCTTTTTTGAGCTTACAGTCAGCGGGATGCCTTGATTTTTGCCTAAGTCATCTTTTTGATTTTGACTTAGCAGGCTTTTCTTTGTATATATGTTTTGTCATCATCCTTTTTTCTTTTTGAAAGATATTGACTGCCTTGCTTAATGATTGGTGAACCATCATTGGCTTTTGATTGATGTCTCCAACACTTCTTTGGTGTGTGTGGATGAATGCTTGTAATTGAAACCTTTGTTGAAAGGTGTACTGAATGATTCTCTTAAAATATAATGCACAGCCAAATTAACTGAGAACTACCCTGCCCCAGGTTATGATCAAGGGTTTTAATTAGTACAAGAAAGAAACTTCTACTTCTTAGGCTCAAAGGGGTTGACGAGGGATTAACATCCTTATATCTCCACTGTTTAGGAATTGAAACAATGTCTGTACATCGTCAGCATAGTCCATTCAAAAGCATACTGTATGAGGTTGCGGTATCGTTTTCGTCATCCTCCCTCAAAAGGCTTACAGCTTAGCAAGAGTTGAATAAACACAAGACATATGCAAAGTAAATATATGATTTAAAATGAGTGACAACGAAATAATTTATTCAAGACAAATATATGCAATGCACTGATGATGATTATTAGAACATATAATGTCTATCATAAGTCAAATGTTTAAACAAACAGAAAAGAAACTTGCAAATGAAAGTAGATCTAATGATCCAAAAGTTCGTCCGTTTTGACATTAATCAGTCTTGTCATGACTAGGCACAGGAGCGGTGATTACCACAGGAGTCTTAGGAAGATTGAACTCAACTTCGCCGACATCGATCATGTCTTGGATCTTATTCTTCAATGTCCAAGAGTTATTGGTGTCATGTCCAGGACTATTAGAGTGATAGGCACACCTTGCATTAGGATTATACTGATGAGACAAAGTGTTAGGATTCCGAGGAGGATCCCTCAAAGTCATTAGCCCTTTCTTCGGCATCTGTTGCAACGCTTCAGCCAAAGTCATGTTGATCTTTGTGAATTGTCTTTTAGGCGCGTTATGCTTACGTTGTGGTTGTGATGCTGATGTGGAGATCGGAGCTTCCCCAACTTGTTGGTTACGCATAGTATTAGCCATGTAAGGCCCCTTAATTGAATTGAAGTCAATGATCTTGTCGTCAATTAAGTCTTGGATCTTATGCTTCAATGGTCCACAATCCTCTGTGTCATGGCCAGGACTATTTGAATGATAAGCACATCTCGCATGGTACTTATACCCAGGAGCAGGATTTGTAGGAATTGAATATGAAGGTAATAAGGTTATCAAGTTTTGGTTGAGCAGTTGTTGCAGAACTTGATACATCGGCATGTGCAACGGAGTGAATGATCGCTTGGGTTTGGATCTCCATTTACCTTGACCATCTTGTTGCCTACGTTGATCCTTCTCCTTCTCGATCAGAAGTGCCTTTAGTTCTTCTTGCCCCTTGGCCAAGTTAAAGATCATCTCTTGGAATTGGTTGTTCTGAGCTTGGAGATTTTTGACAGATTGTTCAAGGTCCATGATGCTGAAATAAACAGCGAGGGAGGATGAGAGACCTATTGTAAGAAACCTATTATGCGATGTTATGAATGCAAATGCAATATTTTCAAGGATCTTTAGGAATTTAGTTAGCAACTTTAGAAAATGATTTGGTTGCGTCTTTGCCTGAAGAACTCCGACTTTCGTCATGGAACATCTTTCTTTGAGAGTCAAGCTCACCATATCGAGTGGGTCATCGCCTCTGATTCGAGATCCTTCTGAATTTGAAAGTATATGGCTAGAGGAAAGTAAATCCTCTTGCCCCTAGATAAGTATTGTGTCTTTGAATTGGAAGGTATGTGGCTAGAGGAAAATAAATCCTCTTGCCCCTTGATTAAGACATCAACCTTTGATAGAGGTACCTGAAATTGTGCGCCCTAAATCCCTAAGATCCTTGAAAGGGTTAGTTAAATCATGTTATGCTTATGATGTTATGATGTCATGATGTTATGCGAATGCAGTTCGTTAGACTTAGTGTGAGATAGTAAGGACAAACAAGTCCTTTTAACAAAACCTGCGAGGAAACGAAGGTTAATGGCAAACACAAACAAGTCACACAAGTCACACAATTTTTTGCTTAAGGCTTGCATGGAGTCTGATCAGGTGTCCTTCCCAAGGGTATTACTATGGATAAGGAGATTTCAGCAACGGGTTCTATAAGTTATCCAGAATTGTCAGCCCTTCTAAAGCACCCTCGGACATGATGCATTCGCACCATGCAATGATGCTTTGAGAAAGGACCTATCTGAATTGTAGCATCGGGTAGCGACTAGTTCTTAACATTTGTCAAGAGTAGTCC
The DNA here is from genome assembly GCF_029867415.1 of Vicia villosa. Taxonomy (NCBI): domain Eukaryota; kingdom Viridiplantae; phylum Streptophyta; class Magnoliopsida; order Fabales; family Fabaceae; genus Vicia; species Vicia villosa. The sequence goes on along the minus strand of NC_081181.1, from coordinate 186,366,140 downwards.
CCCCACTACGTTCCTAAAGGCCAGGATGGGTTAAGGGTAACTAAAGGTCCTTGAGCAGGTTCCTTGTAATGAGTCCATAAGTAAGGTTTGAAACCGCAAAAAAAAAAATTTAAACATAAAAATGCATGTCAATATTGCATCTTAATATAATTGGCGGAAATTAAACTTAAGATTTGTAATATGAGTGAAATAAGTAACAGAAAAGCTTTCCAGCTGCTATAGAAAGCAGGTTCCTTGTATATATTGGAAAGACCAAAGAAATCGAAACACACTTCGGTAGGAAAGAAATAACTCCTTTTTGTATGGGAAATGAATAAAGAAAATTCCGAATCTTTCAATGTTGAAGCGAAGGTGGCGTGAAATTGTAGTTGATCTGTTAAATTCTTTTTGATGTTGAGGAAATAACAATGATGCATTGTCAAATTAGTCTTTCTCCTCGTTACAACAACCACACTATAGCTTCAGAAGCGGTTTGAGCATTTACCGACAGCGAAAATGAATTATCAGGGCGCTCAAGATGAGTGAATTTTAAAGTTCGAGAAGAAAATGTTAGAACAAGATTTGTTCTGATCAATTATCTTAGTTTTGATGATAACAATAATATGAATTTTGCTTAAGATAATATGGTACTCTAATCCAATGCAATTTCCCTTTCAGGAAATATATAAAGAGTACGCATAATTCAGCGCTCAGAAGCTTTGTCTCAAAGGGTTCAGCATGCAACATCAGAACATGGTCTGGCAAGACATCAGAAGATGGTCGAAGCAGAATCAGAACATGGGTCTATGGAAGCATCAGAAGAACAAGAGAACAGAAGCACTGAAGTTCTGATGGTATCACGCTCAGAAGCACTTCAAGGTCAGAAGATCAGAAGATGCTATGCACCAAGCTGTTTGACTCTGATGATATTCAAACGTTGTATTCACAAACATCAGATCAGAAGAAAGTACAAGTGGCAAGCTACGCTGACTGACAAAAGGAACGTTAAAAGCTATTCTAGGCTACGTCAGTAGACACAGCGTGAACAAGGCTCGAGGTAGTTGACAAAAGCGTATAACATTAAATGCGATGCTGTACGGAACACGCAAAGCATTAAATGCATTCAACGGTCATCTTCTCCAACGCCTATAAATATGAAGTTCTGATGAGAAGCAAGGTTAACGATCCTGAACAAAACAACGCTTATTCAACTTGCTGAAACTCTGTTCAAATCTAAACTCAGAATCTTCATCTTCATCAAAGCTCACTACATTGCTGTTGTAATATTTTAGTGAGATTAAGCTTAAACGATTAAGAGAAATATCACAGTTGTGATTATCGCTTTTAAGAAGCATTTGTAATACTCTTAGAATTACATTAAGTTGTAAGGAACTAGAGTGATCGTGTGGATCAGAATACTCTAGGAAGTCTTAGGAGTGAACTAAGCAGATTGTAACTAGAGTGATCGTGTGGATCAGTAGACTCTAGAAAAGTCTTAGAGGGTATCTAAGCAGTTGTTCCTGGAGTGATCAGTGTGTGATCAGTAGACTCTGGAAGACTTAGTTGCTGACTAAATGGAGAACCATTGTAATCCGTGCGATTAGTGGATTAAATCCTCAGTTGAGGTAAATCATCTCTGCGGGGGTGGACTGGAGTAGTTTAGTTAACAACGAACCAGGATAAAAATAACTGTGCAATTTATTTCTATCTGTCAAGTTTTTAAAGCTACACTTATTCAAACCCCCCCCCCCCTTTCTAAGTGTTTTTCTATCCTTCAATTGGCATCAGAGCGCCGGTTCTAAGGTGCAAGCACTTAACCGTGTTTAGAAAAGATTCAGGAAGAGAAAAACGCTTCAGTAAAAGATGGTTGATGAAAGTGAAAAGTCTACACCTACACCTGCATCTACATCTGGCTCTGCTGAGCAATACAACGGTAACAATGGTTATACTAGACCGCCGGTATTTGATGGTGAAAACTTTAAATACTGGAAAGATAAACTGGAAAGTTACTTCCTTGGTCTAGATGGTGATCTATGGGATCTTCTGATGGATGGTTACAAACATCCAGTAAATGCCAGTGGCGTAAAGCTGACAAGGCAAGAAATGAATGATGATCAGAAAAAGCTTTTCAGGAATCATCATAAATGCAGAACTGTTTTGCTGAATGCTATCTCTCATGCTGAGTATGAGAAGATATCTAACAGGGAAACGGCCTATGACATATATGAGTCCTTGAAAATGACTCATGAAGGAAATGCTCAAGTCAAGGAGACTAAAGCTCTAGCTTTAATCCAGAAGTATGAAGCCTTCAAGATGGAGGATGATGAAGACATTGAAAAGATGTTTTCAAGATTTCAAACTCTTACTGCTGGATTGAGAGTTCTTGACAAGGGATACACCAAGGCTGATCACGTAAAGAAGATCATCAGAAGCTTACCCAGAAGATGGGGTCCTATGGTAACTGCATTCAAGATTGCAAAGAATCTGAATGAAGTTTCTCTGGAAGAGCTTATCAGTGCCTTGAGAAGTCATGAAATAGAGCTGGACGCAAATGAGCCTCAAAAGAAAGGTAAGTCTATTGCATTAAAATCAAATATCAAGAAATGCACTAACGCTTTTCAGGCTAGAGAAGAAGATCCTGAAGAATCAGAATCTGAAGAAGAAGATGAACTGTCTTTGATCTCCAGAAGGCTAAATCAACTCTGGAAGACCAAGCAAAGGAAGTTCAGAGGCTTCAGAAGTTCAAAGAAATTTGAACGTGGAGAATCTTCTGATGACAGAAGATTTGACAAGAAGAAGGTCATGTGCTATGAATGCAATGAGCCTGGACACTTCAAGAATGAATGTCCAAATCTTCAGAAGGAAAATCCCAAGAAGAAGTTTCATAAGAAGAAAGGTCTTATGGCAACCTGGGATGAGTCAGAAGACGATTCAGACTCTGAAGATGAGCTGGCTAACTGTGCGCTGATGGCGACAGAAGATGACGGATCAGAATCTACATCAGAATCAGATTCTGAAGAGGTATTTTCTGAACTTACTAGAGATGAGTTAGTTTCCGGTCTAACTGAACTTCTGGAACTCAAGTATCAGATCAGTCTCAAATACAAAAAGCTGAAAAAGCTATTTGAATTTGAAACAAAGAAGCTTGAGTTGGAGAATTCTGAATTAAAAGAAAAACTTTTAAAATTATCCAATAATGTTGGATCTCCTTCTGATTCAGAAAAATCCACTCCTAGTCTAAACCATATTCTGAAAGAATATGATTTAAGTTTCAGGAAGTTCTTATCTAGAAGTATTGGCAGAAGTCAGCTAGCTTCTATGATATATGCTGTGTCTGGAAACACAAGAGTTGGCATTGGTTTTGATGGTGAAACCCCATACAAACTTGAACCTGTTGATGAAATGAAAATCACATACAAGCCATTGTATGATCAGTTCAAGTATGGCCACTCCCATGATATTAGGCACACTTCACATGCTCAAAGTTTTCACTCAACACACACCAAAAAGCATGTGACACAACCTAGGAAATATCATGAAACTCACATTAAAAATTATCATGCTGTTCCTCCTATTGCTTACAATGTTAAACCCAAGTTCAATCAGAACTTGAGGAGAACTAACAAGAAAGGACCCAAAAAAATGTGGGTACCAAAGAAAAAGACTATTTCTTTTGCAGATTCTCTTAGTGACAAAGAAGATAAAAGTCAACATGACATGTCTCCTGGACTCAAGTTGGTCTCAACACTTGAAGGGAAGAAGGACTGTCTTCTAAATTCTGGTACTTAAATCTGTTGAAGAAACTTTGTCTGAAGGGGATCAGAAAAGATAGTTTATCAGCTTTGAAATCATTTGTCTTGTCTGTTTCTCAAGCAATGGTGTTTCGTTCTTGTGTATTCTAAATGCTCTAAATGCTACAGAATATACAAAATTGAAACATTGATTGTGGACGAATCAATAAACATCTGGTTTGATGATAAACTTGTTTCTGATGAAACAAAGAGCTTAAGAATTTCTGCAGATACAGTGTTGTCTTATCAAAAGCTGCAGAACAAAGAAGTGAACCTCCAGAAGCTGTGTATATCAGAAGTAATGGATCAGAAGATCATTCAGATTTATATCAGCACACTTCAGAAGGAGTGTTTCCAGAAGAGAAACTTGATCAGATCAGAAGCAGTGATCAGAATCTGAAGGCGTAAAGTTTATTCTGAAATTTACAGCTGTCATCTATTATCTGATGGTGAACACGTGTCTGTACGGTTAGTACAAAGCGTGCAGTTGAAAAGACGCCGACCTAGGTAACTGTATTAAATCATTTCATTTACTGTGTTCTCTCTCCCCTAATGTCATTTCTCATTAAATGCATAATGATTTCTTTTTAAATCTTTTAAATAACCCGCTTCACCTTCATTCCCTCTTTTTCTCTCTTTCTCTCTCTTTTGTGCATTCACTTCGTTGCATTTCTCTTCAAACCCTAGTTTTCTGATTTGATCTCAAAGCATTATCATCATGAACTCATCCTCCTGTTCATCTTCATCAAAAGAAAGACTTACTTCTTCACAAATCCTTCTACGAAATTATGAATATGCTCCTCTGAAAACCTGCTTGATACCCACGAAGGACTTGGAGGTTTTATGTGAAACTGCTGTGGACTTCAACAATCTTAAAGCGAATGGCTTTAAGTGTGATGCAAGAATCCTTGAGCAAGGATGGTCCAAGTATCTCAATAGATTGGTTGGTCCAATTTATCCTGATCTTGTAAAGGATTTCTGGGTACATGCAACGGTTACCCCAACGGCCATCATCTCATTCGTGCTAGGGCATGAAGTGGTTATCTCTGAAAAACTGATCAGGAAGCTATACAATCTGAATGATGAAGAAGGTTGGTCTGGTTTTCGATATACATCTGTTGATTGGTCAATAGTTGAAAAACAAATCTCTAAGTCCTCTGGGATTGACTCTAACAACACAGGCACCTTGAAGCCATTTTATAGAGTATGGGCTGAGATTATTCTGGGTTCTCTTCACCACAGAAAAAGGATGCTCTCCTCCTCTTACATCAGTCCAGATCACAAGCACACTCTCTTCTGCATTGGCAAAAAGACTGAAATCAACATCTCTCACATTCTGTTTGAGAATCTGAAGACTTCAATCCTTGAGTCAAGAGAAGAGGAAAGGGCGAAGTACCCTCATCTTCCAAGAACGACTATTCCGTTTGGAAGAATGATTTCAGACATTATTACTGAAAGCAAAGTGCTGGACTCCATCAGAAAACTCAATGCATCCCATTTGCTTGGAGTAGTTCAAGGTCCCATTTTTAATGGTGTGGATTTGTTCAGATTAGAACTCATCAAAAACGTACCTTCTGTGTGCCCAAGTTTTCCTGACATTCTCTCAAAAAGAGTTGTTGCTGAAGGTTTTGCTTCCATGTTTCAAGAAGAACTGCATCAGGTTGTCAAGTCCTACCTGGAAGACTGTGTTAGGAAGCAATCAGATATTGATCCTGCTTGGATCCGTGGCAGATTACTTCCGTCCAAGGCTGATCTTCTGAAGAAGGATCAGAAGGAACTAAAGGCTAGGCTAAAAAGAAAAGCCCAAGAAGATGAGGCTGAGAAAGCCAAGAAGTTGAGGGTCACCTATGATCCTGACAAGGTGGACTCTGAAGAAAGAAGAGATAAACGGATCAGAGATTCCTTTCGCAGAACCAGATCTTCTTCCTCTGTACAAACCTCCAGAAAAGTTTTTACTCCACGTCCTTCTGTCCCTAAACCATCTTTCCAATCACCTCCTTCTGAACCAAAAGTAAACTTCACCTTACCAAATCCTTCTCCATCATCCTTCTCCTCTCCCATTCTAAACCCCACACCTTTAAGTATTCTTCCCCCAACTCCTTCTGATAAATCTTTCTCACCAATTCCCTTTACAAACACTCCATCCTCGTCTCTATCTATCATTTCTGATATTCCATCCTCATCAATCATTCTCTCAGATATCCCTTCTTCCTCATCCACCGTACCTCCACCTTCTATATCCCATCCCTTACCTACCAGAAAATCCAAACCTTACTGTCTTCTCTACCCTGACTACAAATTCACCTTCAATCCGCCTGAACCTGAACCCTATACCTACCTGGAACTTTTCAGACATGAGGTGATTAGCAGTCTAGACCTTCTGAAGGATGCATTTCTAAATGGTCTGGATGATGTTTCTACAAGAAATCTCTGGAGAAGATTTCGCAAGGATTTTCAAGTAGAAGCAATGGGAGTACAGAAAAGACTAGTGGCTGCTGCCCCTGGTTACCCTGGTTACCTTCTGGAGGAAGATAATGGTATATACTACCATCCCCTCAGAAATTGTGTTGCTGCTGAGGAGAAGCCCTTTGTGGATGAATTGGAAATATTAAGACTGGCTGCTGTAATGGAAGCAAATCCATGCAGGGATATGGTTATCTTTATTCCTGATTATCCTGTTCTGCTAGGAGACTTCAAGACTCTCTTTGACTATCTGAGGGAAAACCCGTCTGTGAAAGACCCAAGCTTGGTCATTCCAGAAGTTGTTGACCCACCAGTAGTTGAAGGTCCTTCTGCTCCAAGGAATCTAGCTGCCATTCTTCAGGCACTTGAGAATGGAGACTCGGAAATTCCTGCTGCAGAATATGGAGATGCTTCTATGCAAGAAGCAGATGCTGAAGATCATGTTGCTAAAACTGTTCCTGTTGAGGAAATCCCTGCAAATGATCTATCTATGGAAGCTGCAGATCAACATGCTATTCCTGTGGTTGAAAGCGGTGAAGCTTCCTCTGATGAATCTTCTCGTCTTGCAAGGACTCTAGAAGAAATTCAGAAGAGACAGGATGAGCAAAGCTCACTCAATGCTGAGTATAGCGCTTTCATGGTGAGGCAAGAAGGACACAACAATATGGTTCAAGAGATGCTGACCAAGATCTTGTCAAGACTAGGGCCATCTTAGATTGAGTCTGTGTTGTTTCTTTCTTTTCGTTGCATCTGTCTTTGTGCATCTGATCTTTCTTATCTTCATGTACTTCTGTACCTGCTGTTTGAACTTCAATGAAATCATCTTCTTCCTCCGTGTGTTTCGTTTTGTTTGTCTCTGAATCTTTTTTGCTTTTTGATGATATGACAAAAAGGGGGAGAAAGATAAATGATAAATGATTTGATTAATCTATCAGTTGCTGGGTAAAGCTCCCACACATTCACTAACAAGAACTGCAAGTTCTATATGGTTTAAGTGTTTTGCAGATATAAACAAGTGAAGAGAATCTTCAAAGCAAACACAAGAAGCTAAACCATGGAAACTGAAGCAAGCCGAGTGCTGTCAAGCTTCAGAGATCAGAAGCAAGAAAGAAGAATGAATCAGAAGCACTGATAATAGAATTTGATCCATATTTGTCTATTTGTTCTGACAAAATTCTATTTGCTCTGATACATATAATGTTATGGCTCTGATACATTATTTGCTCTGATACATTATTTTAGCCTATATGGCTCTGATACATATAATGTGTTCGAATATACATTTTATGTTCTAACTCGTTCATGCTGACTTTTGTCGTTTAATTTTTGTTCTGTAACATTTCAGGATGTAGAGATGCTCTGATGATGCTCTGGTACATTCAACAATGTTCTGATACAAATCTAGCATGAAGTGATGTTGGTAGAAATTCAAGCTCTGAAGCTATCCGAGGGAAGCAGAAATCAGAAGCTGCGAATGTTCTAAAGATCCAGAAAACTCAAGTTCTGAAGCTGTCCTAAATGGAAGCAGAAATCAGAAGCTGTGAATGTTCAGAAGATCAAAGAAATTCAAGTTCTGAAGCTGTCCTGAATGGAAGCAGAAATCAGAAGCTGTGAATGTTCAGAAGATCAAAGAAATTCAAGTTCTGAAGCTGTCCTAGATGGAAGCAGGAATCAGAAGCTGTGAGTGTTCTAGGGATCTAAGGAAATTCTAGTTCTGAAGCTGTCCAATGGAAGCAGAAGTCAGAAGCTATGAATTCTCTGAAGACAGAAGCTTATATGATCGTCTCTACCGAAATAATCAGGGAAGTCTTTTATTAAAGTTCTTCGAGTATTTATTTCAGGGGGAGATTATTTATGTCAGGGGGAGATTGTTAATCTCAGGGGGAGACATATTCATATGCTTATGCAATAGCTGTGTAATTTGTCTTTTGCCATCTATTCTTTCTGATCGCAAATTCATATCATTTATATATGTTTTTGTCATCATCAAAAAGGGGGAGATTGTTAGAACAAGATTTGTTCTGATCAATTATCTTAGTTTTGATGATAACAATAATATGAATTTTGCTTAAGATAATATGGTACTCTAATCCAATGCAATTTCCCTTTCAGGAAATATATAAAGAGTACGCATAATTCAGCGCTCAGAAGCTTTGTCTCAAAGGGTTCAGCATGCAACATCAGAACATGGTCTGGAAAGACATCAGAAGATGGTCGAAGCAGAATCAGAACATGGGTCTATGGAAGCATCAGAAGAACAAGAGAACAGAAGCACTGAAGTTCTGATGGTATCACGCTCAGAAGCACTTCAAGGTCAGAAGATCAGAAGATGCTATGCACCAAGCTGTTTGACTCTGATGATATTCAAACGTTGTATTCACAAACATCAGATCAGAAGAAAGTACAAGTGGCAAGCTACGCTGACTGACAAAAGGAACGTTAAAAGCTATTCTAGGCTACGCCAGTAGACACAGCGTGAACAAGGCTCGAGGTAGTTGACAAAAGCGTATAACATTAAATGCGATGTTGTACGGAACACGCAAAGCATTAAATGCATTCAACGGTCATCTTCTCCAACGCCTATAAATATGAAGTTCTGATGAGAAGCAAGGTTAACGATCCTGAACAAAACAACGCTTATTCAACTTGCTGAAACTCTGTTCAAATCTAAACTCAGAATCTTCATCTTCATCAAAGCTCACTACATTGCTGTTGTAATATTTTAGTGAGATTAAGCTTAAACGATTAAGAGAAATATCACAGTTGTGATTATCGCTTTTAAGAAGCATTTGTAATACTCTTAGAATTACATTAAGTTGTAAGGAACTAGAGTGATCGTGTGGATCAGAATACTCTAGGAAGTCTTAGGAGTGAACTAAGCAGATTGTAACTAGAGTGATCGTGTGGATCAGTAGACTCTAGAAAAGTCTTAGAGGGTATCTAAGCAGTTGTTCCTGGAGTGATCAGTGTGTGATCAGTAGACTCTGGAAGACTTAGTTGCTGACTAAGTGGAGAACCATTGTAATCCGTGCGATTAGTGGATTAAATCCTCAGTTAAGGTAAATCATCTCTGCGGGGGTGGACTGGAGTAGTTTAGTTAACAACGAACCAGGATAAAAATAACTGTGCAATTTATTTTTATCTGTCAAGTTTTTAAAGCTACACTTATTCAAACCCCCCCTTTCTAAGTGTTTTTCTATCCTTCAGAA
>NC_081181.1:186277187-186356598 GCF_029867415.1 Vicia villosa | reverse complement strand
AGTTGCAGCAATGATAATGTCGTCAGGATTCTTTTCCAAACCGGAGTACGGATCTTGCGCGTACACGGGTATTCCAATCAGACGAGAGTACTCCTCTAACGTAGGCATGAGCTGATAATCTGGAAAGGTGAAACAGTGATACGTTGGATCGTAAAACTGTACCAAGGTGGGAAGGATCCCATCCACCATGTTGGTATTGAGCAAAGGCAGAAGTTTTCCATACTTCTCCTTGAAAGCCTGGGGGTTGACCACCAGTTTTCTGAGCTTTCCCAGTTCCTCGACCTGGGGAATCTTGAAGGTGTATTTCCTAGCTCTCTTTCTTCCGTAATCCATAATATAGATCCTTAAGTCCTTTCTCCGTTTCTCTCTTTCTATGAAGTTCAAAACGTTCGTTATTTAGTTTCCTTGAAAAACGACTCGAAAAAGACTCTTTTTGCTTTTAGTTGTTTATTAATGAATGATGCATGAATGCATGAATGCACACACAAGAGTTTTAAACAAACATGGCGTTGAAGGGTATAGTGGTCATGAAGTCCAAACGCAATCCCTGCCCCAATGGTAAACTAAGGTTAAGGATTTTTGTACCTGTAGAACGGGTTCTAGGGGTCTCAGAGTTTTTGCTCAACCTTAAAGATACGTTGATTGGTATCTATAAGAGAGTTTTCTCTGAGTGTAGTATCTGCGTGACAATTACTTCCGTAATCACCGCTCTACGTCCTAAAAAAAAGCTTTAAGTGGGGTTAATGTGTTTCTAGGTCCTCCTGGTACAAATCAGTCTCGGAATGCAGTGGCACAGTTAATCACAACCAGCCAGGCAAATCCCAAGAGTAGACTTGGAAACCAAGATTAGAGGGCCTTCACCGGGAAGACATCCTCCATCCTATCTTATGTTGCACTCAAATCCGGGTATAGGATTTCTCACCACAAGGGGGAATCAAGCCCTTTCCCGATACAGAATAAACAGAAATAAACAAATATAAATGCAGCAAACACATGATATGACACAGAGGTTAGGCAGGACCTCTCTTGTTTGAGGGGGAATTTGGCATCCCTAATTCCTCATTGGGGCTGGACCAGCAACAGGTCAACCATTGGTTTGGATGAAAAACCAAGGTTTTTAACACTTATATCCCCAGCAGAGTCGCCATTTTTCTGTGGTGTCGTTTTCTTTACCTCCCCGTTTCACTTGGGAGGACGGCACGCTAAACCCTTCACGCGAAATTTGGAAGGAGAATGCGCCCGTGGTGGGATGAATTTTGTTTCAGTTCTTCCTACGATATCACACGAACTTTCTTATTGGTCCTACGAGTAGGAAAGGGAAAAAAAGATCTCAACTAAACCCTAGGAGTTTGCTAAGTGTGGGGATTTCACCTAGATTAGAAATTCCGGAGTCCGGGGGGTCGGTTATACATAGGGAAGTGTTTAAACACCCTACATATCTGTAGTACTCTACAGGAACCTTCTCTGTGTCATTGTGATTGTGTTTGCTGCTAATGATTGGGAAAGTTTCTCCTTTGTGTTAGGAGAAGGAATTGATTTGATTTGAAAAGACAGACAGACAGACAAACTGGCTATTTTTGGTATTTTATTAGCTCGCTGAGATTCCTTGTGAACCTCATGCCTACATATCCCTAGTGGAAGTCAGAGCTTAATGTAGTTCGGGGAACTAACTAGGGAAATTAAATGTTTTTGGTGCCTTGCTTGAAGCTCAAGGTTGAAGCTTGAATTAAATCTCTGTTTACAGTAAAGAGACATGAAATCATCTTTACAGAGAGGTATTTGTACTATTCTACCACAAACATTTAAAAGTGACAGAAAAGCTAAAAAAATGATGTTTCATTAAGAGGGGAGTCTACTTGGTTGATCAAGTATGACAGCCATCGTGCCTCTAAAATGAAAGAAAGATGCTCGTCCAAATTAGGGAAAGTGTACAAGTCTGGGGATGTGCCAGAGCATGTCTTTCAGAGTCCTAAATGGGAGACTTTGAATGAAATTGAAATTGAAATGTTTGTTTGTTTGAATGTGGTAGAGTAGTAAAAATATCTCTCTATAGAGATAAGCTATGTCTATCTACTGTATAAAAGATTTGACTTTAGCTGGCTTGTATGAGGCCCAAGCTTGAGGCTTTTTGATTGACTTATTAATTATTATTGACTCTGGGAGATGACTCCACTGGGGATTAATTACAGGGTATTTTAGTGTTCTGTACGAAGCCCAGAATTGAGGCTGACTCTACTTAGGGAGACTCTATTTGTGTGCCTTGTACAAAGCCCAAGGTTGTGGTTGACTGCTGAGGATAACTGAATGAATGATTCTATTTTATGTGCCTTGTACAAAGCCCAAGGTTGTGGCTGACTCTAGCTAGGGAAAACATTATTTTCTGCCTTGTACAAAGCCCAAGGTTGTGGCTGACTCTTAAATAAACTGAGTATGGATGACTCTATGGGGAAAAGATCCTAGGTGTTAGGAATCTTTGACACATGAAAATATGAATTATCTGCCTTGTACAAAGCCCAAGGTTGTGGCTACTGAATGATGAAGAACTCACTGGGGAGACTCTATTATCTGCCTTGTACAATGCCCAAGGTTGAGGCTGACTCTTGACAGGGGAGTTTTATTGTTTGGGTGCCTTGTATGAAGCCCAAGGTTGAGGCTAACTGTTTTTGTTGGTTTTGACTCTATTGAGGAGATTTTATTTATTAAAAGACTGTTTTTCTTTGGAAGCTAACCCTTTCCAGGGATTTTGACTCAGCTGGTGAATTTGTCTGTTAAAAGACTGACTTTATCATGTTTTTGGAGGCTGACCCTTTCCAGGGGTTTTGACTCTTTTGGGGAAATTATCTCCTAAGAGAAATGAATCTTTATTTTTGACATTTTTATTAATTGACTTTGGAGGCTAACCCTTTCCAGGGATTTATTAACGTGAAGGAATGTGTGGAAGCTAACCCTTTCCAGGGATTTTGTTGACATGAATGGCAGAAAGATTATCTAATGGAGACTTCTTGTTTAAAGCCTAAGATGAAGGCTGACACATGCTGAGGAGAAAATAAACATAGATCCTAGACTCTGCTAAGGAAGATTGATGATGATAAGGGTGACAGAGACTGTCCATGTCTCTCATTCCAAAAATGTACTCAATGTAGAATTGAGACAAACTTAGCTTGTTTAAAGTCTGGTTTAAATTGGAAGAAACTCACCAGGGTAGGCTAAAAGGTGACTAAAGACTTGTTCCTATGTTTATAAGAAACCTGATGGGTCCTTGTATACAAGCTCAAGAGGAAGCTGGAAATGCTTTTAAGAAGCCTGTGGGTCCTTGTACAAAGCCCAAGAGGAGGCTAATCGAGGGTCCTTGTTATAGCACAAGAGAAAGCTTATGTGGTTTTGAACTTATTTTGGCTCTAAGCAAATGGGTAAGAGGTTTCACCGCGAATAATTCCTCTTTGGGTGGATGTGTCCTATTATTTGGATTCTAAGGTTTTTGCCAAGATGTTTCACCGGGAATAATTCATCTTGGGGGTTTGAACTAAAGATCTCTAATTAGGAAAGAGCCTTCACCGGGAAGACATTCTCAATCCTAGGTCATATTCCTATAATATATATAGTGTTTAACTGTCCTAGGGTTTATACTCAAACGTAGTTCTAAACTAATATATATATGCACAGTTTATATTTGACAGTAATTTAAATAAAGACTGTAAATTGAAAGCTTGTAAAGCCTAACCTGGATGGAGTGGAGGCCTTTGGAGAAGTATGTACAGAGCCTCAACAGTAATTTTTGTTGTTTTGTTTGATAACAGTTGAATATATATATGATAAACAGTTAATGGTTTTTTGAAAACAGAAGAAGTGAAGATGGACAAAGGTCACATAGGTATCTGAAGAGTTTCACCGGGAATAATGCCCTTCAAATACCAGAAGAATGTTTTGAAAACAGAAAGAAGATTTTGAAAATACAGTTTTGAAAACAAGCTAAGAAGAGAAGGTTTTTGGGACTTACACTCTATTAGAGGCCCAGTACTTTACAGTACTGGTGTAAAAGCAATTTGAAAAATGATTTGGAATGATGCAAGGTTTTGTTGTTTGAAAACCCTAATCATTTGATTTAATCAGAGATTGAAAAATAGTTTTGAGAATTGACAAAAGTCAACTTAATTAAAATAAAAATAAAGATTTTTACTCAATTAAGACCTAAGCAAATAGGGTTTTATCATGGACTTTATTTACAAAATGATTAGGTTAAAACAAAGTAAAATATGTATTTAAAGTATTTAAGAAAACACCTAAAACATACTATTTTAAACCTAATAAAAATATATGAAATAAATGACATTTTTATGATTTTTTTGATTATTCATAAAATAGATATGTTAAATGACAAGTGTGTAAAAAATGAAGTGAAAATAAATTAATTTGATAGGTTAAATAATTATGTGAAGTTAGTGAGAAAAATGAAAGAAATTGGTGTTAAAAAAATAGTTTTGGCCCTTGGAAGGTTTGAACCCACGCCCTCTAGGTCACTCACTCAAAATAATACCACTGGGCCAAGGCGCGCTTGGTGTTAGTAACTTGCACTCATTTGATTATGTTTCAAAACAAGTAGTAAATCTTTGAAAAATAAAAGAATCAAAAAGTCTGGGGCGAGGGGGATTCGAACCCCAGACTTTGGGCATGAGGAGACTAAGAGCGCATGTGTGGCCACTGGGGCAAATTATTCAGTCGTTTATAAAACGCCTATCACTCAAAATAAAATAAACTCTGCCCTGAGATTTGAAATTTGCGCGCCACCACCATTGTCATCTTCTTCCTCAAGCTCCAACGATTTGAATTTCTGAACTCTCTCAATTCTCAACCATTTGCAATGATATAAAGACCAAACTTGCTCTAAATTCACTCACGATTCTAAATATGTAACTAACATGTATTGATATTAACTACATCTAACTAATTTACCAGAAATCGTGAAGAACCCTAAAATTTCAAAATCAAATTAAATGACTATACTGAAAGATAAATGAATGATGATAGAGGGTTTTCACTCCTCTGATGATGCTGAACAAGATAGAATCGAGCTATTTCACAAAGAATACTTAAATTAGAGAGGTGGGGTTCAGAAACTTACCTCTGAAAATGGAGGTCGTGAGGATGATGGAGAGCACCTGGGCTTGAATGAATGATCTCAATTGCTTCCCTGAGACTCAATGATGCTAACTGAATGCTTATTGTAGCCTGAATCCTTCTGAATTGTTCTATGGACCTCCCTCGATTTCAGCTTCAAGTGAACATGGAGGGTGTTGATTCTTGAGTTACAGATGAGCTGCAGCCATCTGGTTAGCTTCACTATGACCTGAGGAGTGTGTCTGGATGATTGGCTTGGCTCGGAACCTCCTGAATTACTCCATGGACCTCCAACTGCAAATGCTCCAAAGTGAGAGCAACAATGGTGTTCCTCCACTTACAGAAGTGATCCAGGTGCTTGGATCACCTCAAATGACCTCCCTTGAGATGTTAGAATGTTCACTTCCCAAAGATGAGCTCTGGTTTGAAGAAATCGATTCTTCTTGCCAAAGAACTTTGAAAAACAATGAACATGAGAAGAGAAAGAGAAAGCAAGGAATATGGTTGCTTTGGTGTGTTTTTGAATGAGGAATGCCTCTGTATTTATAGGCAAATGGATGCAGATCAATTGGCTGTGGTGAGCTTGCTTAGTGTAGTGAGTTTGGTTTCTTAGCCATGAAGAAATTCAAAGAATCTCCAAAATGCAATGATGCATTTTCGGGCTAGCTTCCCCTATCCATTGATTCTATCTGATCTTAGGGGACATTTCAGATGCAAAGTGAGCTCTAATTGGTTGATGAGAAGATTCCTTGGGTGATTCATCAATTTGCCATAAATTCACAAATGTAATCATTACATAATCACATGTTCTTGTTTTTAGAATCTTCTTCAATTCTTATGGCATGGTGAAAATGAATGCATGGCATGGTTTCAGATGTGTTATGGGTCGTGTAGCATCCATAAGAGAGGTTATTTGCACAAAATTTGCAAAGTCCAAAAGTGTCCATGACCTATAATTTTACTTCATGAGGCCAACTTTGAACAAGCATAACTCTTAGCTCAAATTGAATTTGGAGAAGGTTGAACACAATTTGGAAAGCCCTAAACATCTACTTTAAATCATTAGTTTATGTCTTCTTCAGAATCATTTGGGAAATTTGTGAAAAATGAGCCCAAAGTTGGATGAAAACTAAGTTAAAACACTTAGAAAAATTTCTAAGTGTTTATGACCTAAACTTCAAAATTTCCAAAACTTCATAAATGATTGATCTTTTGAAAAAAGTTCCTTTGTAAGATGTTGTTTTATTTTGCAAGATCTACAACTTTCATGTTGGAAGTTTTTTGAGTTGTGTAGGTGAAATTTTGAGTTCTCACCATGCCTTCAAAAACCCTAATTCCCGACTTTTTGCTCCTTGATGAATTTCTTTGAATTTCTTTGGTCAAATGACTTTAATATCCATATATTGATGATATTGATCTTTGAAAGTCATTTTTTGACCAAAAACCTTAAAAGTCAAAGGTGATCCCATACAGTTGACTTTTGCCTGACAAAGTGAATTTTTGGACTTTTGTGTAGAAACAAGATCTTATCCTCAAATGAATGATGTAAAATGGATTATATTGAGGTAGTAGAGACTCTTGAATCATGTCTTGAGTTTTGGATCCATGCCCTGATTAAAAGTCAACTATCTTGGTGAATTAGGCCAAAAACCCTAATTTGTCGACCATAGGACAATGATGAGTGTAGACTTTGAATTGAGGTGTAATGTCCAGTGGATCTTGTCATAAGAGTTATTTGAAGATGATTAATGTCTTTGAATGGTCTCTTGGGGCTTTTTAGGGTTTCCCAAAGGTGATCCCTGATTTTAGTCCTTGATAGGCTCCAAACCCTAGTCTGTTGATCTGAGTAATCCTGTGCTTAGATGACTGGGTGTCTTAATCAATCATAGGTGTAATAATGAGGCTTTTGAGTCTTATGATTGTATTAGAGACTAATCCCTCTATTGATTGATCCCTTGCCTGAGTTTTCTTGTCTTTGAACACCCTCGATTGAATGTCAGGCTGCTCTGGGTACTTGCTTTGACTTGATGAAAATCCTGAAGATATGTCATCTCAGGGGGGTCAAAAATTAGGGTATGACAGGAATGTTAGCCAATATCACATTCAACATAACCATTCTAACTCCTATTGAAATATGCTTCTATTGCAAATTTGACAACTTACACCTAAGCTTCACCAAAATAGGATTCCAAGAATCTCTTCTCCTATGTTTGAATCCCACTAAAATACCAGGAAATCTGAAAGGAATTTCGCCAATTGAACAAGCTAGAAATCGTTATTTGGCTTGCATAAACTCCTCCTTCAAATTGATTCCAATAAGTTTGCGTTTGCATATATTCACACACAAAGCTGATGCAAGCTCAAATCATGTATGCAAAACTTTGATTGTCTAGAGATTATAATCACTCATAAGGATGGTGTCATCAAGTTTTTATTCAAATCATGAAAATACTTTACTCGAATCAAATATTGGTTGTAAATTTTAGATTTTGGTTATATATTCTTGATTCAAAACATGGATTTAGATGACTTGAATTGTAACACCCGTATATTTTAATTTTTAATTTAAATAGAAATTTAATTAATAATTAGAATTATATGTGGTTTGAGGGATTTAATTGGAAAATGATGGTTTATGGTGTTGGGCCATGTGTGACGTGAAGGAATGAGGGGGGTGTTATGTTAGTAAAGGTCTTATTCCAATTAAAGTTTATTTTATAAAATAATAAGAATTGGGAATAAGGAAAAGGAACGTGAAAAGCAGAGCAGAGGAGATGAGGGATTGGAAAGCTGATACGTGAAGAGGAGCAATGGAGGGAGAGACCAATCAAGAATCTTTGGCTAAGGTAAGGGGGGACTCTCCGGTTATCATCTATTATCGTGTTCTTGGATAATAATATTGATTAGGGATGTTGTTGAGTCAATTGGATTATATGTCGGGTTTAGGGAGGTTATGAATTGATGAAAATTGCATGGATTATTGATTGATTATGGGTTGTTTTGATGTGTGATGATGAATAATGATGCAATTGATGATTAACTGCCTGTATATGACGTTTAGAGTCAGTTTTGGACTCAGATTGAGTCAGATCGCAGGATCTGACGCAGACCCGAAAATCTGTGAAATCGCCAGTTCGCGCCGCGTCCTAGTGTTGGCGCCGCGAAGGCGTACTTTTTCCTCGCATCGCGCCGCGTGCATAGGTTGGCGCCGCGAACGTGTTTGTGTGCTTCAGGTCGCGCCGCGAACTTTGGTTGCGCCGCGTGCTGTAGCGTTAGTTGTTTTCTTGGAAACGTTAAATGATGTGTAACTTTCGAACCGTAGGTCCGTTTTTAGTGTCGTTTCGAGCACGATGAATCTTATGAGATAGCCTATGTGTTTAAATGATGAAATGAGGTGTGAATCCAATTATTTTTAAATATGATTTTATTTCTTGATGATTGATGTATTGTACATATATGTGATGAGATATGTTAAATACATGCTATGTTGAAATATTAATCATGTGACGATTTGTTTAATTGGATGATGTATTGTTGACATATATGATGAAATGTGACAATATAGGATGTTGCTTTGAGAAACATTAGGATGTCATGATTGTTGAGAATTGTATGATGATGATTGATTTGTTTTGGAATGATGTGGATACATGTGTGCTCTTCTTATTGATGATGATGATTGATGTGGACACATGTATATTATTTAATAATGATGATGATGATGAGTGATTGTATTTGAATGATGCTAATGTATATAAACATACTTTGATGATGATGATGATGTTGATGATGATGATGAAATGAGTATTTGACGATGTTACTCGTTAGACTTGACGATGGTATAAGTATGTTGTATATGTTGCATTCATTCATGTGCATTGATGATACTGTATCCATAAGGGTGTGTTGGATCAGTGAAGGGCATGATTCCCATTGTGTGGAATCTGTGCTGGCAGGGCCGTATCTTGATGATGTTGGATCGGTCATGGGTTATTCCCATTTGATGAGGTTGGTACCACATGCATAGTGTCAGTTCATACATATGCATACTTTTATAACATGATTGGATGTATTCCAGTGTTATAAATATCGATGATGTGTTGGTTGTGTGTTTTGTTGAATTAATGTTGAGTATGATTGTCTGTTTGAAAAATGTGTTCTGTTGATGTTTGTGTAAACGATAGATGTTCCTGATAATCTGAATATGATGAAATTGGGTGAATGATATAACTATGATGTGTTGTTATTTAAGATGCAATAACATTTGTTAACTGTGATGAGACTCACCCTTACTGTTGACATTTTCAGATTGAGGATAGCTGCTTTCGACTTGGTGAGGATTAGCTCATAAGTCAGTGTATTAGTGTAGCGTCAGGTGTCATGCTCTGATATTGTAACACTGGGGGAACGTTAGATTAGAGTTTATGATGATACTCTATCGTGTTGTTATTGTATTAAATTATGTGGGATATTGCATAGATGATGTTATGCTTATCCGTATGATGAATTTTCCGCTGTGTAAACATGAGATGTTTGTGTATTATGACAGATTGTTCCTTAGTGAAAGTATGACAATGAATTTATGATAATTTGTTTTAAATTGAATTGTGGCACCCTTGTTTTCATGTTTTACTCTGAAAATTATTTTATAAATTTCCGTGGGGTTTAGAAGGGTGTTACAATAGTGGTATCAGAGCAGGTCGGTCCGTCCGGCCAATTGTCGAGTCAGTTGAGTGGCGCGACAGTTGTACACTGTCGGCGTTTTATCCCTTGGTACACGACATGTGAGGGAATCACTGTCGGTACTTGGCTGTTTTGTTGCAGGTGTTGGATTGAAACAAGTGGGGGAGAAGCTTCGCTTCTCGGTTATGTTTCAGTTGCAAGAAGATTGATTCAGTAGGCTGTTGTTGGCAACAGTGCGAGTGTTGTCGGAGTTTGTTGTTTTCCGAATTGAAGGTGACTTGGAACTAAGACTTCACTGGGAATCGAGTTGGAACATCTTGAAGGAAGATAATTAGAGGTAATTGACAGTTATTGTAAGAGAAGGAAATTGGAAAGTTGCAATGTGTCAGCTGTGCTGGTGTGCTGCGAAGCTGTCAGTTGAGTAGCCTTACGACTCAGAAGAGGTTCAGCTGCAAGTTTGCGAAGAGGATTGATGTAGTAATGTTCCAGAAATTGCGCTTCGGCGATGGGAAGTGTTGCTCAAGTTATAATGATGTTTGGAAGTAAAGAGATATGATAAGGGGCTGTTTGGAATGTGATAGAGTTGAAGAGAATGAGTTTTGGAGAGAGATTTTCGTAAGCAAAACGCAGGAAAATTGCTGAATAGCTGCGGAACTCAGAAAATTCATAACTGGAGTTCTGGACATCCGAATTGAGTTCCGTTTGAAGCGTCGGAAAGCTAACGAGATGAACTTTGTTATAAAAATGGTTGCAGCAGCTGTAACATAATTAATTGTGACAGGATGACGTTGGAAGGAGGCGAAGTTACGGTTACTCTTGCTCTTATAACTAGACTTGTTTATTGGTACTTCACGGGATGTCAGTGTCAGTGTAGAATGGATCGAAGGAATACTTGGAAGGTTTTTTTGAGAAGTAATTTTAAGAATTGAATTTACCAATTGAGGAGTTTTGGATATATCGTATAGAGTGTCGCTGCATGATGTCAGTGTTGCATTTTCGGACAATGATTGGAAAATTCATATCTTGGGTTCCGAGTGTCGGATTAATGTGCCGTTTGAACCTACGAGGAGGAGGGATTGTGTTCTAATTTATGGAAGAGTTATAAATACGGTAGAGTGACCCTATGAGGAGAGATTCTGAAGTCGGTTATAGAAGCGTGAAACTTGTTGAATAAGAATGCCTACTACCGCGATTGTTTGAAACAACGTGGAGTAGAACATGTTGTGGATGAATAAGTCGATGAGATGTTCGGTCACAAAGATGATTTGAATACCGATGGATTTTAGTGAATGAGTAAATTAGTAGTAAAGATGGGACAAACTTTAGAACCCTTGGAATCGTATTTGTGATGGCAAGGTAACGATAAGTATAAAAGAAGGATTGTAGGGAATTTCTAACATTGTTGACGTGAGGGAGACTTTGTTGAGATTCCGAGTGGGATGATAATTGGACGTGAAGGATGTAATAGAATTTGGATTAAAACCACGAGTTATGAATGTTGTGCTATTGTGTTGCGTAGGAAGTTTTTAAATATGTCGGTGCTAAGGATGAATGAGTTAGATTTAATTGGACAATTTAGAGACTTGAGTTGGTATGTGAAGGTGATCCTAATAGTGTTAGATTGAGTATGCTAGAAGATGACTAGTGGTATTCTTAACGAGATTAGAGAAGGTCAGAAAGATGATGTTGAGTTGATCGATAGGTTGACTTTGAATTACCAAGGTAAAGGCGGTGAATTCAGAATCGACGGGAATAATATAATGAGGTTGAGTGATTGGATTTGTGTAACTGATGTTTTGAGCTTCGGAAGAATATTCTAGAAGAAGGACACCGTAGTGGATTATTGAACTATGACGATGTTAATGAGTTTGGGTGCAAACTCGGAAATGGACACTATTATGTAGTAATGACGGTTTATGCTTAAATATGATTTTCAACTAATATTGACAAATTTAGGACTTGATCACCCTAAATCTCTTGTTGGTAGTAGATGGAATCATATAGAAGAGATAAACTTGTTTTGTTACCTTAATGGTTTAAGATGTGATGAATACTAAGCCGTGAGAATAATCACTCACTATGTTGTGTGAACTTATGAAGAAGTGAATACGAAAGAGTGCAACATGGTGGATGATAACTTAAGACGGGTAATCAGAGTCGCGCAGTGAAAGTGTGATGTGGAGTAGTGTTACGAGTACTACTCGCGGGAAGTAAGGAATTAATATGTCGGAAGCCTACATAGAGGATATGTATTGATCTATATGTTGGATTTAGAATCCATTGGATGTAAGAATGTCGTGTCGAAGAATTATAACTCTTTTGAATAATTGTCGAGATGATGAATATGTTATTACGGTTGTACGTAGTTAACGAGTATGTATTCGGTGAAATTAAAACGAAGAGTTGATGTTATATGAGGTTGTCATAATTTTGTGTCGTTATTGAGGTGATATTGTAGATTCCAGATATAATGAGGAATTATACTCTATGAAGAGAGAAATTGATTTAATTCTTAGTAGAGAGCGTGATTCAGTTTGAGCTATTTTGTAAGCAATGGTATATTGGGACTGATGAGTGTAATTATAATTACTTGTGTGCACTCGTTCCGATGGCCGTGATGTTTAATAGATGTAAAAAACTCAAGAATTTGTTTTTGAGTGCGAGTAAGTATTATTGAGTGGTAAATTGGTACCATGAATGATGAAGAATGATTCTTGAAAACGAATGAGTAAAGAGAGTCAGAATCGGGTAAAACTCAGAAATCTATTTGGTATAGATGATTGTGATGAGTAGTCAGAGTAGTGCGGAAAAAGCGGAATGTAACGTGTTGGATAATTGTTGGTGTGACTTAAGAGGAGTCAGATAATTGGAATTCAATGGTATAAGAATACGAGTATTGAGTTTCTTGAAGGAAGTGGTTGATGAAAAATGTAAGTATTACATTATCACTTAGATGGAAAAGTGTGTCTAAGGTTGGTATGTTTGGTAGATGGAATGCATTACTGCAGTGTTGATCAAGTGTGATCATACTATGGATTGTGTAATTGTAATTCTCAGTTGTTGAGTGTATTGTATAGGTTATGCCTCAACGTTCTATTGTAGTTAACCTTTTAGAGATATAATGAGTGGTACAACTTTTGATGGTCAAATGCGACGTAAGAATCGGGATTTGAATGTATGAAACATGTTCCCTGTTGGTGATGTCAGATGGATTTTTAGGATTGACCGATGGTAATGTTAATTGGGAGCTGAAGAGTCATGTGGAGGACTCTTATACGAGCTGGTTACTTGAGGTATGTTTTCGAGGACGAAAACTCTTTTAGTGGGGGAGAGTTGTAACACCCGTATATTTTAATTTTTAATTTAAATAGAAATTTAATTAATAATTAGAATTATATGTGGTTTGAGGGATTTAATTGGAAAATGATGGTTTATGGTGTTGGGCCATGTGTGACGTGAAGGAATGAGGGGGGTGTTATGTTAGTAAAGGTCTTATTCCAATTAAAGTTTATTTTATAAAATAATAAGAATTGGGAATAAGGAAAAGGAACGTGAAAAGCAGAGCAGAGGAGATGAGGGATTGGAAAGCTGATACGTGAAGAGGAGCAATGGAGGGAGAGACCAATCAAGAATCTTTGGCTAAGGTAAGGGGGGACTCTCCGGTTATCATCTATTATCGTGTTCTTGGATAATAATATTGATTAGGGATGTTGTTGAGTCAATTGGATTATATGTCGGGTTTAGGGAGGTTATGAATTGATGAAAATTGCATGGATTATTGATTGATTATGGGTTGTTTTGATGTGTGATGATGAATAATGATGCAATTGATGATTAACTGCCTGTATATGACGTTTAGAGTCAGTTTTGGACTCAGATTGAGTCAGATCGCAGGATCTGACGCAGACCCGAAAATCTGTGAAATCGCCAGTTCGCGCCGCGTCCTAGTGTTGGCGCCGCGAAGGCGTACTTTTTCCTCGCATCGCGCCGCGTGCATAGGTTGGCGCCGCGAACGTGTTTGTGTGCTTCAGGTCGCGCCGCGAACTTTGGTTGCGCCGCGTGCTGTAGCGTTAGTTGTTTTCTTGGAAACGTTAAATGATGTGTAACTTTCGAACCGTAGGTCCGTTTTTAGTGTCGTTTCGAGCACGATGAATCTTATGAGATAGCCTATGTGTTTAAATGATGAAATGAGGTGTGAATCCAATTATTTTTAAATATGATTTTATTTCTTGATGATTGATGTATTGTACATATATGTGATGAGATATGTTAAATACATGCTATGTTGAAATATTAATCATGTGACGATTTGTTTAATTGGATGATGTATTGTTGACATATATGATGAAATGTGACAATATAGGATGTTGCTTTGAGAAACATTAGGATGTCATGATTGTTGAGAATTGTATGATGATGATTGATTTGTTTTGGAATGATGTGGATACATGTGTGCTCTTCTTATTGATGATGATGATTGATGTGGACACATGTATATTATTTAATAATGATGATGATGATGAGTGATTGTATTTGAATGATGCTAATGTATATAAACATACTTTGATGATGATGATGATGTTGATGATGATGATGAAATGAGTATTTGACGATGTTACTCGTTAGACTTGACGATGGTATAAGTATGTTGTATATGTTGCATTCATTCATGTGCATTGATGATACTGTATCCATAAGGGTGTGTTGGATCAGTGAAGGGCATGATTCCCATTGTGTGGAATCTGTGCTGGCAGGGCCGTATCTTGATGATGTTGGATCGGTCATGGGTTATTCCCATTTGATGAGGTTGGTACCACATGCATAGTGTCAGTTCATACATATGCATACTTTTATAACATGATTGGATGTATTCCAGTGTTATAAATATCGATGATGTGTTGGTTGTGTGTTTTGTTGAATTAATGTTGAGTATGATTGTCTGTTTGAAAAATGTGTTCTGTTGATGTTTGTGTAAACGATAGATGTTCCTGATAATCTGAATATGATGAAATTGGGTGAATGATATAACTATGATGTGTTGTTATTTAAGATGCAATAACATTTGTTAACTGTGATGAGACTCACCCTTACTGTTGACATTTTCAGATTGAGGATAGCTGCTTTCGACTTGGTGAGGATTAGCTCATAAGTCAGTGTATTAGTGTAGCGTCAGGTGTCATGCTCTGATATTGTAACACTGGGGGAACGTTAGATTAGAGTTTATGATGATACTCTATCGTGTTGTTATTGTATTAAATTATGTGGGATATTGCATAGATGATGTTATGCTTATCCGTATGATGAATTTTCCGCTGTGTAAACATGAGATGTTTGTGTATTATGACAGACTGTTCCTTAGTGAAAGTATGACAATGAATTTATGATAATTTGTTTTAAATTGAATTGTGGCACCCTTGTTTTCATGTTTTACTCTGAAAATTATTTTATAAATTTCCGTGGGGTTTAGAAGGGTGTTACATGAATCACATGACTCGAATCATATAAAGCTTGATTAGAATCATAAGAACAACTTTTCTGTGTTTTTAATTCTTCATTCAAATCATTCACTCTGTTGACTAGACTTATACCATTTGCTCTTGAATCGAATTAAATGGATATTTTCTCTCATTTTTGTGCCTTATCTCCAACACATATAAATCATTTTTCAAAATCCTCTCATAACATTCTATAATTTAGAATACACAACACATTTTTATATTTGTTCTGAAAGTGAAACAAAAATTTCTCTTCATCTTCAACCTCCAGCCTCTGTCATTGTTAGATTAACTTCTCAATCTAGGGTGCGAGATCTATGTGAGGAGGTTTTTTTTTGTGATTAACATTTTTTTGGATAATTTTGTGTAGTTGTGCCTGGGATTGACAATCTAGTGTGAAAAAGAAGAACTTTTTTTCTCTAAGATTGCTTTGTTAGATCTCTATGGAAGCTTCTTTAAACAAAGCTAGAGTTTCTACAATCTTCAGACAGTTCAAGACTGAGAAAGGAATTGATAAGACCGAGTAAAGGTCGTTGTAGATGGTTGAGGCAGAATTCTTGAAACTGGAAGATAGAAATCGAGATCGAGTAAAGGTTTTTCATATATAGGTATCTTACGTTCTATACAATCAAAGAGGGGATTTAGATTGAAAATCATTTGTTTTCAACATCCTTTTTAATTGTGATTGAATTAAAAGACTGTGAATTTTATTCAAACCCATAGTGGAAGAACAACAAATTTTCAATGGGAAAGCATTTGAGAGTGAAACAGTCATAAAGAGAGGACGAAAGTGTCAGACCACTATAAATGTGATGTATTCTCGATGTGTGTGTATGTTATATAAATGTTTAAAATTACATGTTGTTAGGATTTATCACATTACTAACGATTTTGTGTATAAGAATTAGGCTTGTGTTAGATTGATGTCATAAACATTCTTAGGTTTTATTAAATATGAAAACTGTAATAA
Organism: Vicia villosa; assembly: GCF_029867415.1. Classification (NCBI taxonomy): domain Eukaryota; kingdom Viridiplantae; phylum Streptophyta; class Magnoliopsida; order Fabales; family Fabaceae; genus Vicia; species Vicia villosa. The sequence continues at coordinate 186,340,335 of NC_081181.1, read as the reverse complement.
TACATTTCTTATTCAATTGAAAAGTGTTGATTTACACATCCCATATAAATCAAATTTTATGTCAATTGAAGCATTGATTGATAAAGTCTCTTCATTATTTCTGGTTTAAGTGTATACTTCGCCAATCCAAAAGTATATATTTTGTACGAATATTCCGCTACACTGAATGATTTTTATCGAACTATATTTTAAACAGAAAATGTTTTTCCTTAACTGGCCTTTTTAGAAAAGGTCTATTCAACCCCTTCTAGACCACTTGAGTTCATATTCTCCTCCAACACCATCTACCTCAATTAATATATAATATTTGGGTTATTTCACACGCCTTGTTAACTTTATGTTGATATAATTTACAATTGTGAAATATTATGTCAATATTAAAATTTTAGAGTAAAATAATAAATAAATATTGTTGTCACATATTAAAATCGTGCCAATAGTTTATATCCAAAGTTAATTAGTACCTTCCCACTCCAAGTGGAAATAGGGCAAAGCAACTAACATGGCTTACGACTTAGCCTACATAGGACCAAACCATGCCATATTTCTTTTAAAATAGAAAAGGATTAGACTTTTTATAGGCATATTTAGCTAAAAGGCTATGTCGCAGGCCATAAAAAAAGTCTTTTAAGCGTATCAGACAGACATATTTAAGTAAAAATGAATAACTTTATTATTATTATTATTATTATTATTATTATTATTATTATTATTATATTGTATTTTGATCTTTGAATTAAAATATAAAAAAAAGTTTAGTTTTTCCTTAAGAACTTATGAAAATAGGTTGAAAAAACCTTATGAAGAATGTCATAAGTTGTTATCATAATTTGTTTTTATAAGTCATTTCAAAAAAATAATATAGCAAAACTTATCCTAATAGGTAAACTCGAATGTATCAATAAAACTGAATATTTAGTCTCAATGATCTTTTAATTTGTTAGTCTATTTAACATTACTTGAATTGCATATTTACAAATGTTCAAATAAAATAGGCTTTTAAGTTGGCTAATAGGTCAATCAGACCTTTGAAAAGGCTAGGCTCATGCCTAAAAATAAGCTTATGATAAGCTACAGAACAGACTTAGGCTTTTGAATTTTTTAGTAGGTCAGACTCAGTCTTGGCAAAACCTAACTTGACCCAACCTATTCTCACCCCTACCTCCCACGTGTTCTAAATAATAAACTAATATAATGTTTTGTCAATAAATAAATATTCACTTTTATTATTTTATTTGGTTTTTGAAAAATAAATTTAAAATCAAATTGCAACGACTTTCCAAAAAGTGATTTAAAGAATCTAATAATATTTAATAATACTGGTTTCAATTTTATCATCTGTGAGCGGTTTTGATTTGAATCAGTTTGAATACAAACACATCAATTATTATTATTTTTAAATATAATGTTCGAATTTATTTTTGTCCTTTTATTTCAACTAAAATCAATTTTTTCTTTGTTTTTAATCCCGCGTTTTTATTTTATATTTCATATTCTTTGAATTTTTTAGTCTTCGTTATTTTTACTTGATATACCATAATTATTGATGATATTTTACTTTTATAAAATCAAATTAAAGAATCTAATAATATTTTATAATAATTTCCAATTTTTTTTATAGAATTTAATAATATTTAATAATTCGTGATTTCAATTTTATCATCATTAGGCGGTTTTGATTTGAATCGGCTTGATTGTAAATACCTATATCATTTCTATTTTTTAAAAAAAGCATTCGAATTTATTTTTGTCCTTTTATTTAATTTAAAATTAATTTCTATCTTTGTTTTTAATCCGCGTTTTAGGTTTTATATTTCACGTTCTTTGAATTCTTTTAGTCTTCGGCATTTTTATTTAATATACCATAATTATTAAAGATATTTTATTTTCACAAAATAATATTAAAGATTTTAATAATATTATATAATATTTTTCTAATTTCGCTTTAATAATACACGGTTTTCAATTTTGTTATCTATGGACGGTTTTGATTTGAAACGGTTTGATTATGAATATTAATTATTAGCGTCTTCTTATAAAAATGTCCGAAAATAGTTTTTGTCCATTTATTTTGATTAAAATAATTTTTTATTTTATTTTTAATCCGTGTTTTTGGTTTTCTATTTCATAATTTTTGAATATTTTTAGTCTTCGTCATTTTTATTTAATAAATTATAATTATTAATAGTATGTCACTTTCACAAAATCAAATTAAAAAAGTTTATATTAGACAATAAATTGGTATATTATATTTAAATGATAAAATTACCATTATAATGAAATTATATATAATTTTAAAAAATCAATATTCATATTTTAAAATAATACATATCTATTGTCTTGTGAAACACTTTTTAAAATTATTTATTTATAAAAAAAAGAATATGCATTAGTAATATAAAATATTTTTACATCGTCAACCAATAAAAAACATGTATTTTATCAAATTACGCTTTATTTTTAAAATAGCCTGAATGATAAAATTTTATTAAAAAATAATATAAAATTATTTACACTGATAGTGCATTACCTTTAATCTCTATATAAATATTAATAATTTATTTTCATTAATTTAGAAATATAAATAAATTTTATCAAACATTCTTAACAAAATTTTAAATTACTAAAAGTTACTAGAAAAAGTAATTATAGTAATAAATTGTAATTACTAGAAAATTATAATCTGTAATTATAACTTAAATAGAAATATTTTTAATAAAGAAATTATTTATATTTTTAGAATTTTTTAAATTAATAATCTAAATATTCTTTGTCGATAATATTTATTTATATTTTATATATTAATATCTATTTATTAATATAAACAAGTTGTTGATATTTATTGGTATAAATACTCCTATTCTTCCATTAGTTTTGTCATTCAAGCGAAACACCCACACGAGTAGTGTACCTGTAACTACTCACCACATCACTCTCACCCACCAAACACCAACAGAAACCTTCTGCTTCTAGAATATTCCTCACCGTTCTCCAACCGCTTTTGCCTCACTCAACTCTCAATCTCTCGGTATTTCTCTATTTCTTTCAATTTCTCTATATTCTTTCCCAAATTGCTTATTGTTATTCAATATTCATACTGTTAGTGTCGTGTCCTTCACGATGACTATGGTGTTTGTCGTTTTTCTTCCCTAATTTGGGTTTTTTTCGTTAGGTTGAATATGCAATTGTGAATGCATGTAATGAATTTTGTTTTGTTTTCGGTTTGATTCAGTTAATTTTTGTTTTTCATTGGATTTTCTAAATTTGTGTTTATTTTTTATATTTTAATTTTATGTTGTTTATACTTTTTTTTTTTGGTATCTTTTTGTGCATCTTTGTGTTGGATTTGTTTTGGAGTTAAGAAGAAAAGAAGAGCGGGGAGGGGTTTGGGAAGAAAAGGAGGGAATTTTCTTACCTAATTTGGGAGATTATTTGTGGGGTATAGGGGATGAGAAAAATTTACTCTAATTATTTAAATTGAGCACTTGGTTCTTTTTAATTTCAAAAACTTTTTGAGTTTTTACCCATGTAGCATTGGTAGCTTGGAAAAAAGGTGTGTCTGTGTTCGAAAGCGACACTTGTGATTACGTTTAATTTATTCATTTTTTCAAATTATTATTGTTGTCAAGATGTGAGTGTTGGCGTCGTGTTTCCAGTTTCTGTGCTTCATATGTTTTTATTTTATAAAATTTGTGTGATTTAAATTGATAATAATGAGATAGAAGGCTAGAGTAGTGAACAATTGTGATAGAGGGAAGATGAAAGCAGTGTTATCAAATAACGGCGCCATAGCTGCTATGGCGGATATACATGGTTGTTTTTGGGCTCGCTGCAATGGTAAATATCGACCGATATTGCAGATTTTTCTGCCGTAGTCCGTTATAACGGCAATGCAAAGCGGCTGGTATGACGGCAGTTTGGCTTAGCACCATGAACCGTCATCTACCTTCGACAACTTTGTTTCTGAAAAGGCTAGATCTATTTTAAATTTGTGAAATGGTAATATAATAATGTTGGTAAATTTAGTGTCTATAGAAATATCTTTTGAGCAGGCACATCCATCAAAACCAATGAAACACCAACAAGTTGCTTTGAATAGTCTCTTGCAACATCAAGGCAAAGATAGTGCATTTAAAATTGTGGTGCTAAATTTCGATATGACTAAATAGATCAGAGATATCAATAGCGGCGCTATCCTAGAATAGCGGCCCAGAGCTGTGACTCTCTCCTATTCGATGTTTAACGGATAGCGGGAGCATGACGCTTCTTGGCTCGAGAGGGTTTGAACTGGTTTGAACACGAAAATCTAGATTTACCCTTAAAATAAATAAATCTGGTTTGATTTTACATATGTTTGTTTTTTTAAGTAATAGTCATTTAATAACTCTATTCCTCTTCTTCCTCTTTTATTTTATAGATTATTCATATAACTAGTCTAAAAAATAGTTAAATAGTGGTTATCCCGCTATCTCTTTTTTGGGGTTGGCCGCTCCGCTCCGTTGTTTGGGATTGATAACTTTGAAATAGGTTGACCTTTTTAAATTTAAGCAACTTAATTGCCATTTTGAAAATTTGATGGAATAAACTGTCCAATCCTTACAGTTTCAATGATCGAAATGTTGATATACTCTCTAGTTTCGTTACCTTTTAAGGATGAGTGAAAGTGTTTGAACCATCATGCAAGGTTGGGGATACTCTCCATTCAACTTTGTGCAGTCTTGTTTTCTTCGACTAATTTCTGTTGCCAGTTTTTGTCTTTTAATTAACTTTCTCTGATTTTATTTTGAATTTCTCATTAAAATTTTAATTCTTAGTACTTCTAAGTTCTTCTTTGTTCAAGATTTCAATAGCAACACAAAATGCATTTTCGAGGTGTTATTTTTTTGTTATATTTTTTTACCATTTTCTGCTGCCAATTGATTTCTTTCTTTTTAAAAATAAATTTGACAGAGGTGAAAAGCGTGGAGATGGACAGATTTGGTAACTAGCTGAAGGGGTATCTGCAGAGGAGCCGGCTGAGTTTAGGGTAATGATAGGAAGGATGGATAATGGAGCACAATCTGGTTTTGACTGGGCAGAGGAAATTAATGGAGAGGTTCAAAACTGTGTGAGAAAGAAAAGGAAATACAACAAATCAAAGAAAAAGGAATACAAATACAATGGATGGGGATCAACTTCCCTTATTCAGTTTCTCAAATCCATTGGTAGAGATACAAGCAGCAAGATAAGTCAAAGTGACGTCACTAAAATTATAAATGATTATGTTAAGCAGAATAACCTTCTTAAGCCTACAAATAAGAAAAGAATTCTGTGTGATGTTAGGCTCCAGTTGTTGTTCGGAAGGAAGAGCATTAACCGGATAAAGATTAGTAACTTTCTTGAGTCACACTATTTAGAAAACTGTGGACAATCTGATGAAGACATTCTGTTTGACTCAGATGTTGATGAATATGCATGTGAAATCCCCAAACCAGCGCCTTCGGAGAGGAAGAGCCAACCGAGGAAACATGTTGTGGAAAAACCAAGAAGCTGTTTTGCCGCTATCAATTCTTCCAACATCAAGCTTGTTTATTTAAAGAGGAGTCTAGTTGAGGAACTTTTAAAGGACCTTGAAACTTTTGAGACCAAAGTAGTTCGAAGTTTCATAAGAATCAAGTGTGACCCAAATGACTACCTTCAGAAAAACTCACACCTGCTTCTGCAAGTAAAAGGTGATTTGACTAGTTTTTGTAGATTATGCCATTGCATTCTAACAGTCGCTTATTCTTTTTTTTTTTTTTTATGACTTTTAATTGTACAAGCTGCTTTCGAAGGTATGCTCATCAACTGCATTAGAGTGTGTTAATTCAATTTAGCTTATTCTTTTGATGTCATTACTGTGTGTCACGTGTTGGATGTTATATTATTCTAATTGAACGATTTAGACCATTAACAATGTGTAGCAGTGAACTAAATAATCTTATTCCATTTGATCTCCTTCCGAAGTCATTTTTACTGCTACAAATACAGTTATATATGGCAGATATAGAAAACATAGATCATGATTTTTTTTTAATTAACTGAAATATAATTATTTCTTGAATATATTTCAGGTATAAAGAAGGGCTCAGGAGTCGATGGGGAAATTCGCTTGCAAGCTTCTGGTTTCATTAAAGACATTACCATTAATATGCTATCAGACGATAATTTCTCTGAGGTACTGCTGAATTATCTTACTATTTGTTAGCTTTATTTAGTAGAAACTATGGTCTCTTCCTTTGAAGATTAGCTCAACAAGTAGGATCATATTGTATTATTAACTCAAAGGTCCTTGGCTTGGTTCGTGTTAGTGAAACCCTTCATTGGCAAGTCAATCGTAACTTAAGTACCATTTTCAATAGCTTGTGCCATGCTTTACACTTATAATGGGGCAACTTTTCTGCCGCTGAATTTTCATGTACCAAAATAAGTTGTTAGCTCCAGCCTGAAATGTTGAGTTCACTCTGTAATCATTTCTCTTAATCAATTTGTAAAAAATTAGTGCTGGATTACTTTATTGACTTTTACATAAGCCTGTGTTAACTGGAAGTTGATTATTTATTGGTATTTCAGCATGCTGATTCTCTTCAGTACTGTCATTATTAGCCTACCTAAATAATATACTTTTTGAATAATGTGAGGTTTAGTCATGGATGTGGCGGAGTTATAAAACTTAAAATATTTCACAAATGGAAATATCTATGCAACATAAAGTTATACCAAATGCTAATTAAGAAAATGAATGGTGGGGGAACAGCTATGCATCATAATGGTACATTATATCAGTTTTTTGTGGTTTTAAAATTTTGGGTTTTTTAATATATGACTTTGGTTTCAGGAAGAGTGCGATGATTTGCATAGAAGAATTAAAGACGGCTTACTCAAGAAACCTACGATTGTACGTTTTTCTCAGTACTCTGACACTGAATCATTCCAATTAATGGAATCCTTGCAGAACTAGAATGATCAGTTTTCTTGCTGCAAGTCTATGTCTGGTGCTTTATTGTATCTAAAAATTATGACAATTTTTTTTGTTTTGTTTTATGGTAGGTGGATTTGGAGGAAAAGGCTAGAGTGTTGCATGAGGATATAACTAAACATGTAAGCAATAACCTTTGCATTATGATTTATTCCCTCATGTTTAATTTCAGTAAATTTCTTACAGTTTCTTGGCTTGCACATCTTATAAAGTGACAGGTTATTGTCTCTCCTTAGATACTATTCATTTTATACACGCTATATCTATACCTTATAAAGTTATATATATTCCTTGTACTTGTTGATGTCTTTCTGAATGATAATTTCAGTCTACCTATTTAAAATGTTCTTATATGCATACACCTCTCTTGTTTGTGTAAAGTAAAACTGCTGCACATCCGGTTTCAAATTATAATTTGTGTTTGTTCTTTTGAAATATGTGCCTGATTCTTTGCCTAACTTTTCTGCTTTCTTGTTATGTGATGAATCTGCGACAGTGGCTTGCAAGAGAACTTGCTCTATTGCAGAATCTTATTGACCGAGCAAATGAAAAGGGTTGGCGAAGAGAATATCCTTTTCTGATATTTAACTGATAGTAATAATTTTTTTCTATGCCATGGTAATGTCTCTATATTCCTGTTTTGCTTCAGAATATGTAGTGAATTTTGGCACCGAACCTTGTTAATGCATTATGCAATACTTGTTATACAGCTAAATTTGTTCTCTAGTAGATTTTTCACAGTTTGTTAATTCGACTCCTAGCTTCATAGTAGATAATAATCATTTTCTATGACTCATGAATAAGATATCAGTCAATTAAAGTGATGAACATTTTGTATTAGGATTCTGACTTTTTGTCACGAGTATTATGATATATGCTTTGTTTGGAAATTCTTTGTAGTAAAAAACTTTTATAAGATAGGTATTCCTTAATCTATTGGAAGCACGTTGGACGGGTACCTTCAAAGAAGGGAAAAGCTTAAGAGACCGGAGGAGCATGAACGGTTATTGCATGTAATCCCTGAAGTTATTGCTGAAGATCTAGAATCTGAATCTACGACAACAGATGTTCCAGTTAAGAAACTCAAAACCAGTTTCCAAGAGTTTTCAGAGACTACCTGTACAAAAGCATCATTAGCATCTGAGGTCCCAGAGGCAGTTGCAGATGATTCTGCAGATTATTTCTCAGATGATGAAGAATGGTTATTCCATGGGATTCCCCAAGTTACTACTGATTTTCTAGATTTTTCAGAATCCCAACTCCCCGAAGTTCCAGATAAAAAGGCAGAAGTTCCAGATAAAAAGGCAGAAAATAATAGTATGCAAAGTTTCTGGGAAGCTACTCGTACAAAAGAATCTTTAGTGACCGAAGTTTCAAATCCGGTTGCTAATGGTTTTGCATGCAAGGCTACAAAACTGTCTCTTACCGATCAAACCGATCAAGAAAATGAGTCACCAAAGTCGATTCTCAATCTTAGTGGACCATCAGAAGTTCCTCTTTTCAGCATGGAAATTAATAGCACTGCGTTGAATTGCATATCTCGCGACGCTTCTGCAGGTTTGTTAATATCAACCATTTTTTCCCATGATCCTCTATTTTAATATAAACATAAAACATGTTTGTTTGTCTGGGGTTCTGCTTAATAGTAGTACTGTAGTATGTTGTTTGGTTGGAGGTGTACTTAATTTATTTACTATGCCTCGAAAATTCTAAGGATAATCAGTATCTTTATTCATTGATGTTCTTTGCATGTTTTGGCAGTTAACCAATGGTCTAGCGTGTCTGTTCAACAGCAACCAGCAAAAGAAACAAACTTCGCATATAAGATGGATGGTGTATCTATGACGGCCAAATCAAATGAATTTCATATTGGAAATAAGATCTCTCAAGCACCAACAGTCAATCAGGTACGGCCAGCTCAGGTTCAGGTTATAGAACTGAGCGACGATGATGACGATGAGGAAAGTGAAAAACCAAGCACCATAAAACCTCTCCATGAAACACCAAGCACCATAAACCGTGTTCATGAAAATCTAAACACCGTAAACCGTGTTCGTGAAAATCTAAACACCGTAAGACCAGTTCCTGCTGAGGAGTTACAAGCCTTGGTCTGGCATTACAGAGATCCTCAGGGACAGGTGCAAGGTCCTTTCTCCATAGTTGCTCTAAAAGGTTGGAGGGATGCTCACTACTTTACTCCAGACTTCAAGGTTTGGAGGGCAGGCCAAAGCCAAGACCAAAGTGTACTATTGAAGAATATTCTACCCAAATTTTTCCCCTTTGGATAAAATTTCAGGAGGTGTCAGTTTAACTGGGATGTCAGTTATCAGAGTAATGCTTTTGTCATACCAATTTTGATTTTAAAAAAAAATGATGCTTTCCTATCCTGGTCAATAACTTGTTTTGATTTTCCGGCAACAGACGAACAGCTACTTATAACTGTAACTGTCTCAAATTCCATCTGATGTCTTTGTTCCATATCAATAATTTGATTCTCTGGTAAACACCAACTTGCTTGTCTCCCTCTTTATCTAGCCCAATGGTTGTAGAATGTGTGCTGTGTCCAATTGTCAGGCAAAGGCCAAGGTTATTCAAGCTGGTGATTGTGGAGGCTGTTGGGAAATATATCAAATCGGTGACAGTTACAAAAAAAAAAAAAAGGTTCACTTTCAAATCATTCCAACAAAAATTGAATATCAAACAATCAATGTTTATTATCTGTTTTTACAGTTCTTTTTGTCAAAAATAATTTTATTGGATATTTTTAATATCCAAACTGAGTTACAGATCGACCTTTTTTTGTGTGGCATTGATGAGACATTTAATATATATTATTTGGTGCTTTTTTTAATGCTTATTAATTTAGTATTTTCTATTCTTTTTAGCACTTGATATAATTGTGTTACATCACAATACTATTCTTTTTAGTATGCTAATGTTATTTAACTTTTAATATAAGTCATTTAATATAAATATATAATTTTTGAAAATAAAAAATCCAATCGAAGAGAAGAGAACCACAAATAGAGGGGGGAGAATTAGGCCAAGGCCTCCTTAAGAATGAACAAGTCTAAAGCTTGCATTCCAAGCTTTGTTCAACAAGAAATTTCTTAGCTATAGGCGATGTCTTGTCAATCCAAAAATAATATCCATTGAGATTGAGATTAAAGCTAACTTAAAGTTCTTAATCTTATACATAATTGTTCCATCAATTTCTAAGCTTTCAAAGAATTAGACTTTGAGAGGTAAAGACTATAAGCACCAAAGTTGAATATGTCTCAATCCATAAGTATATTTCTCTTATGAAACTAGCATCTAGTATCACTATTCTTGAAAATACATACATCCACAAGCTGAGGAAATGTAAGTTGAAGCCCCGTCTATATTGCATTTAGTCCTAATGAAAATAAGAGGCTGGCGTAAGACTTTCTTGACCTTAGGAGCTTTGAAAGGGTGTAAATCCATTTTAATTTCTCAAGGAGAAAGAAATCAATCATAGGGGATGTGGATGCCTTGGTTAAGTTACATGTTATGGATACATTGAAAATAATTAAACGGATGGCAGGCTTCCAATGATTTTCTTGTTAAAGTACCTATTGGTTCCTGGAAAATCAAATGGGCAGAAGGAGATTGATGAATGCAGCTTTGACCAAATATCATGAACTTGATTCAAGTGAAAGTTAATGCCAAGAGTAGTAGAGAGCCAAGTCCAAAGATTTACAACATAAGAGCATTAAAAGAAGATATGAAATGAGGTTTCAATGTTGTTCAAACACAAGCTACATTGTGAAGGGAGGCTGCAACCTGAAATCACCAAATTTTCATCACTAGGCATTTTATTATGCATAATTATCTCTTGGCCAAGAATTTAAAGTAGAAAAACAGCTGCACCATATTGTTTTAGCCCAGTCTAGTGGGATATAGTCATGAACTTTGAACATATAAGCCTGCTTTAAGGATAGATGCCATAATATATATATGCCATAGCATCTTCAAGGCATTGACAACCTAATAAGTATTAAAAATATAGAATTCTTTTGAAGCAAACAATATAAATTGAATCATTTTATTCAGTTCAATCATATAGAAATCACATTAAATTCTCTTGAAGCAAACAATATAAGTTGATTTATTTATTTATTTTATTAATAGTCTAGTGGTTGGTTTTGTACAAAAGTATATGAAAGTATTTAGTTATACATCAAAACTATATTTATAAGTATTAAAAAATACAATTATAAAGTAAAAAGGTATTTGTAAGTAGTTTCATTATTTTAATATTTTTTTTCAATTTATTAAATAAGATTAAATATATTGTTAATTTTATTATTTTTAATATTTTAAGTTTAATATCTATGTAAATTTATTTAATTTTAGTTACTAGATTAGAGAGAATGGTAGTAAAGTTTTGATATATAATTATCTTTTATGTTTGCATTAATTGCAAAATCAATTACAACATAACATTTATAGTGTTTGAAAGGTGATTTGGTAATACATAAGGATGTGAATGGTAGGGTCTAAGGGTGGCAAAACAGTGCTCGGTCTATTGGACATATCCATTTTGTTCATATTTTTTTTGGAGGATGGAGTAAGGATTTAATCTCATATCTAAAGCTTGAAAAAAATCTTCTTACCTGAGTCCATATCCACATAGACATCAATCTTTATACTCGTATCCGTATATTATGGGTACCTAAGTACCCGTACCTATATCTATTACCCGTAATTCTAAAAAAAATTAATTTATCAAACGAAAAATATCGTATCATTTTAAATTTTTAACAAAATTAGCAAAAAATTCAAAGATTTTACCGTTGAAATATAAAATAAACAAACACTTATATTAAAATGTATAATAGTTTACTTTGATGTATTTTTTAAAGATATATATATATATATATATAAAAGGAGCATATCAAGTGAGAGTCTTTTATAATTAGAGATGAGAGAAATAACTATATCAACCATTAAATTTATCAAGAGAAAAAAATGTTAATATATATAATTTGTGCAGTCAGGGCCGGCCCAAGGGCCAAGTTGCTAAAGTTAGGGCTTTAGGCCTCAAAAGTTTGGACTTAAAAAAGGCCTCAAATTTTTTTATTTAGATATAAAAATATATAATGACATTTGAATTACATATACTATTGTAGTTGAATTGTTAATATATAGGCCTATTTTCCACAAAATTAATTCAACTCTTAACAACCACAATATTAATATTTTAAAATACATTTTTAAAGACCTCACTTTAAAATTTGCTTTAGACCTCTAAATGGGTTGGGTCGGTCCTGTGTGCAGTTATGGGTAATTATCCGTTACGTTGTCTATAATATAATTTTATCCTATTTGTTCCGAGTATGTTTTGGTGGTGTCCATTATGTATGGGTATATTGTGATGATCCCCATTAGGTAGTACATCTTATAACTACCTAATTCTGACGGTTGTCCTCATTAATTAATTAGCTTTATGAATGAGTTATTTAGTCTTATATATAGTTATTTAGGAAAGGGTTAATAGTCATTTACCTCCCTGCCATATAGGCGAGATTTGATTTTCCCCCTCTTAAAAAAAAAAATTTGTGATTCCCCCTTGAGAAACCCAGATTCCAAATTGCATCCCCTCATGCTGACTTGGCCATGGAATCTTCATATTTGGCCTGTAAAGTGGCTTTTTTAATTATTTTTAAATCCACGTCATTTTTAAATAATTTTATATATTATATATATTTTTTTACGTTATTTAAAATTATATCTATTAATATTTTTTAGAAATTATTTTCTTAAATTCTTAAAATAATGGGCTTAGGCCCAAATGTATTATTTTGATAATTTAAGAAAATAATTTCAAAAAAATATTAATAAATATAATTTTAAAACACGTAAAAAAATGTATAATATATAAAAAAACACTATTAAAAAAAATGACGTGGATTTAAAAATAATTAAAAAAGCCACTTGGCAGACCAAATGTATTATTTTGATAATTTAAGAAAATAATTTCAAAAAAATATTAATAAATATAATTTTAAAACACGTAAAAAAATGTATAATATATAAAAAAACACTATTAAAAAAAATGACGTGGATTTAAAAATAATTAAAAAAGCCACTTGGCAGACCAAATATGAAGATTCCAAAAACACTATTAAAAAAATGACGTGGATTTAAAAATAATTAAAAAAGCCACTTGGCAGACCAAATATGAAGATTCCATGTCCAAGTCAGCATGAGGGGGGATGCAATTTGGAATCTGGGTTTCTCAAGGGGGGAATCACAAATTTTTTTTTTAAGAGGGGGAAAATCAAATCTCGCCTATATGGCATTAACCCTTTAGGAAAAGATATTTGTACAACAGTTTCTCCGACTAAAGCGTATAAGTATGGAAAAAATTTATTATTTTTACTTTTTTATTAATTTATATTACCTTGGAAATTTGTGCAACCAACACTTTACCATGTTATTTCATACAATGTACATACGGTGTATTAAAAGAACGGTGTAAAAATAGCACAACTCTATTTGGGAAAAGATATTTGTACACCAGTTTCTACAACTATACCGTATAAATATGGAAAAAATATACTATTTTTACTGAATATCTATTACATCATCTCCAAAGCTCAACAAAGACTAAACTGTTACGAAGAGTCAATCACATTAAGTTTGTGAGTTACACTTAACTTGTTTTTAAAATGAAGAATCTTTAAGGATGAGAGATGTTTAGAGAACACATCTTCCCACTGATCAATGCTCAAAATATGTATAGTTGAAAGTTTCCTAACAATGTTCTTTCTTATGATAAAAAACAAGTTGATTTTTATATATTTGGTCTTGGCATGCAAGATAGGATTGGGAGCGACTAAGAAACAAACTGGTTGTCACAAAAGACTAGAGGTGTCTGCACTATAACACATTGATCTTGGAGAAGAGCATGGATACACAGAAGCTCATCAGTAACATGTTCAAGACTTTTATATGCTTTGGTCATTAACCTTTAATTCCTTTTCTGTTTCCTCATTGAGAAAGCCTAAAACTCCTTGAAGATACACCTTAAGAAGTTTAAAAGGGTCATACTATCTTGACTTTAATTACCCAAAAATAGTTCAAGTGTGGAGTTGTAGAGAAGGGCTTGTTGTCTTTCCACTAGCATTTTTTCTAGTATTTTCTGTTATGCCATTTCTTAGTTTTACTGTATAAAATTCAACATTTTCATATGGAAACAACCTATGCTCTTCCAACTCATTGAATTACCATAAATTTGCTTTCCCAAGAACATGCAAGTTAAAATTCAATTTCTTAATTTCCCAAAATAATTTGTGTTGCATTTCAATTGGTAAGTGGCGAGAGTTCATTGACTAATCTAAATGGAGACATCCTTAAGAGAAGCTTTATAGGACCACAAGAAATCATCAAGGTGTTTGGAGCATTCCTTTCTAGAAGGGTTAACTAACTTTTCAAGTGAAATTATGTTCTCCTTCTAGAAAGATGTCAAATCCAATGTGCCGTACAATGTTTGCGACAAGTTTAGTGTAGTAACAATTAAAATGTAGATAAAGCTGTTGCGGCGGAAAAAGAAACCCGAACGCGTCGCACGTTCGAAATATAGAGAGAGTTGCCACTGAATTTTATTTATCTTAAAAAGAAGAAAAAATATCAATAAAACCCAAGGGGAAGAGATAAGAGTACGAGAGTCGGTTATGCAAGAGAAATGTATTAGCACTCCTTACATCTATTGTACTCAATGGAAACCATTTTGGTTAACTATGTGCTAGGTGTTCTAAAAGGGCTACTGGTTTATTGCTTATAACTGAAAATAAGTTTTAAATTAGTGTGCTCGTCTCGGTTTTGAAACCTCGGGCCTATGTATCTCCATAGTGCAATAAAGAAATCAAAGCTCTGTAGTTCGTCTAAAAAACTATTTTTTGTTTGTTTTTGTTTTTTAGGGAACGATGTTATGATTAATCATATCCTAGAAGTGTTTAGACGTGAGCTGTTTGATCCTAGTTCAGATGCTGAAAACTATTAGTCATACTGCTAAGGAACAAATTATAACAGTTTTGTGAAAATAGTTGGTTTTTGGTATTTTAAAGGAAAAAAGAATTTGATGTGTTGTTATGGATTGTACACATGATAGATGGTCCCTCAAGGCTGCAGGTATCTAGACATGTGGGAAGTCGGGAAGTAATACACCACCAATCCCTTTTTCATTATTTAATTGTGAAAATTATTTGTGATTTGATTTGTACTTAAGACTATGAAATGGATGTGAATATCTTGAACGACTGGGTCATGCATCCCGCACGTAAGAATATTCAGAACAAGGTCGGAAATTAGAGCTGTCAAATGAGCTGACTCGGCCCAATGGGCCAAGATGTTTAAATGGACTGGCCCAGCCTAACCTGATTGCTTAATGGGCTATAGAAAATGAGCTCGGCCCATTTGTTAAAGGCCCATGCAGCCCGATGGGCTAGCCCGGTCCGTATTTCAATATTATAGTTTTAATTTAATAAATGTGATGTAATGGATCAAAGCTAGATAACATAAATAGAGAGTCATCATACACAGGGCCGGCCCTGGGCCAGGGCAAACAGGCCCACAGCCTAGGGCCTCAAAAAAATGGGGGCCTCAAAGGGAGGTGTAGTTATGAAATTATATTACTGAAATAATAAAATATATATATGTTAGTCAAATTATAGAGCAACTTGTTTGTTATAGCCCAGCGGCTCAGGAAATGCTTTGAGAGTATTCTTATCTTGGTTTGAATCCTGGTGCCTTCCAAATTTTAAATAATTAAATTTTTTACATTGAACACTCGCCTTTATGATTCATTCAGAAAGAATATGGTAAAGTCATCTAAAAAGATAAACTATAGACAACCTAATTAGAGAGGTTTGCAAAATGAATTTCTAATATAATTTTTGTGACAATTAATATATCTTAAATTTAAATTATTTTATAATTAAAATTTAAAATCAAATTTAATTTTGTAACTTTTCTAATTTTATTTTAATTTATTTTAAGTATAAATTTTAAAAACTATTTATATGTTATAGTTAAATATTTAAAAGTTTATCATACAATTAACTCATTCTTATCGATTTTTTATGATGAAATTGAATTCATCATCACTCGTGCCTTGATTTATTATTTTTTAGATCAGAGAAATAAACTTCTACGTTTGTTTTCATTTTTGAGGCAAGTAAAACGTTTGTTTTTTTGTTAAGGGCCCCATTTATTTGTTTGCCACAGGCCTCTAAAAAGTCGGGACCGGCCCTGATCATACACTTAGTTAATTAAAATATTCATCAAACTAACATCCATATATATATATATATATATATATATATATATATATATATATATATATATATATATATATATATATATATATATATATATATATATATATATATATATATATATATATATATATATATATATATATATATATATATATATATATATTTACACACACACAAATAACATAATATTATCACCAGTACTTATCAAATTTTCTCTTTATCTCACAATCATTTCCTTAATCAAATCATCTTGAAAATATATCTTCATCCTCTTTAATTTTTCTTTATTACTTGAAAACACATTTATGCAATCATATCTTATCTCAATATTTTTTTCTCAAAATTTACCAAAGTCTTTTTTTATTGGGTCAGCCCGAAGTTCGCTTTGCCCGATCCGGACTGACCCAAGAAAAACACAGGCCCATAGGCCCGATGGGCTGGGCCAAAAAGATAGGTCGTAAACAACTAATTACATATTCATAATCATCGCAAAAAATCGTACAAAACGGTCATTAAATAATTTTGCCATTTTTTTCATTTTCGACATAATTATAGGTTCGAATTACATGCGATTTGGGCTGTTTTTAATGCAATATTTATTAAAACACAATAACTAGCAAGTACACATCACATATGAAGATGAAATAGAAGAGAAATTATCAACGAAATTGTAGAAAACTAGATTTAGATATCGCACGTGAGGTGCTCTATATAATGTTTTGGTTGATTTTTTCTAGTTACTTGAATTTTATTTTTGGTACTAAATTAAGTGTTTTACCACATGCAATCAACAAAGCTATTCATACATGAAAATTTATCGCTATGGCAAGAAGAAGGTGAAGGTTTAAGGCTTACCAACGGAACAGAGATTTGCTCTAGTTGTTGTTGAATTTTGACGACAAATTTAAGCAAAAAGAAACTCGTAAAACTTCAAGAGATAATCCTTTAATATTCCAAATAATTATTGCATGATGATAAGATGAATATAGATTGATGATGAAAAAAAATTGATAAAGCTTGAATCTTAGATTGATGAATATTGATGAATGTGATGCTTCTTGAATTGTTGAAATAGATGGAAATTAAATAGAAACTTATTGAATGCTTGATGTAGATTATAGATAAATTGTTGAATGCTTGGGGTTAAACTCCACAAAGTTTATGATTTCAATGTGAAATTCTAAAGGGCGATAAAAAGCGAGCTTTGGTGAAGGTGATGACAATAGTGAAAAAGCGTTGAAGATTAGAAACTAGAGAATAGTTATGAATTTTTTAAGAATGGTTGAGAAAATGAAAAGTTATTAAATTGGTAAAAATGGTTAAGTTGGTAAAAAATGGTTAAGCCCCCCAAAATTGAGAAAAATGATAGTTTATATAGTTTTTAAGTATGATTATGAATCATTGGATTATGATCCAAGTAATCACTTTATCAACAGTTGGGAATTGATTTGGGGATTATTTGAGGATCACCAATTTTTACCATTGGATCAAGGGTTTACCATTTGTTTGATTTTCAGTTAGTTTGGAAATTTTAAGGAAGTTGAAGTTAGTTAGGGAGGTTAAGCATAAATGGATAAATGCATGAGTTTGGAAATAAATAGGTAGTTGAAGGAAGTTAGAGGCAAGACATGTTGGGGTTTAGCATAAGTACAAAGTCTCAATGTAAGAATAATGGTCACTTGAAATAGTTTGATTTTGTATTGAATTTGCATTTGAATTCCACACTTTTTGCCTTGAGTCTTCATGAAATAAGCCATGCTTTTGATTGCTACTCTTTGGGAGTTGATTTTATTTAAATAAGCACTTTTGCTTAATGATTAGGTTCTAATTTTTTAGCTTGAAAAAATTGGGGAATGTTGCAAAAATAAACGTTACTATGACAAAAAAAATTTCAAGTAAAAAATGCCATTTTTTCATGTTTTTCTTTGGACTTTTGATAGCTTATGCTCATGATTCATGGAGACTAACTTGATTTCACTTTTCCTTTTAGCAAGACGACCAATGAAGTAGAATAAAAAAATCGGGCATGCAATGAGAAATGAAGAGAAGAACCATGATACTTTAGCATTTTTTCGAAAATCGCTTCATGTGACATAATCATGTAGTTTCTGATTTTCTAAAAAACGATGATGAATACCATATCAAATCATTGTGAAATAGGTCTGGGAATACTTAGGGGTCAAAATCGAGTCTATATTAGAAAGTTGACTGAAAGTCAACGGTTGACCAAAAAATCAACCGTTTGACCAAAAAGTTAACTGAACCAAAATTGTATAATTGTTCCTCGTCTTTCCATGTATTCTATTCTATTGACTTGATTCTCAAACAAAATGTATTGTGACATGAATTTTTATGTCTGAATAAAATATTCTCTTTTATTCTTGTTTTGCCCTTTTCTTCAAATTCAAGCGATTTCCGAATTAAGTGATAGTTCCAAGAACCACAAATCTCAAAGAAAGAGATGATTCATGCCATGATTAAATATGTGAAATAAACCTAAATAATTACCAGATAACATCTGCCTAAAAAATTCACTTTAAACCGATTAAAACCAAAAATCACCGGGCCTTGACCTAGCGATTGTGCTATGAAAAATATGATGAATGGTATGTTAAATGCATGACCTATTCAAATGAAAAATTAAATAGTTAGAAAAAGGGTGGGGCAAAATTGGTGTGTGACAAAAGAAAAAAGAAATGAGGAATTGGTAACCAAGTTAGTGAAATATAACCTACGTCTGGAGGGTGTTAACCTAAGAAAGGAAATACACTCTTAATATTAAAAGTACAAATTGGTCTTAGTTAAAACCTTCTAGTTAAATTCCTTTTTTCCTCAATACTACCTGTGAATTTCTATTTAGGACTCCCCCTAAATATGAGACCCATTTCACTTTCAATCAAGCACTTTACCAAGTTTTTGGACAAATAGAATAAAGTATGAATAATGAAACTACTACAACTCAAAACAAACCCTATCCCTTTACAAATGAATGACTTTAGTGAATAGAGTTTCTCAACTTATCAATGAAAACACAAAGACTTAAAATACTAAACATGCCTTGCTTGTTGTTTCAAAGTCGGAGCTTCTACATGGAGAGCTTCTTCAAAAATAGAAACGAATTTAGATACAAGATAGGTTAGAGTTTTTAACAATACTTGTGGCAGAAGTAAATCCACATAGTGCAACTCAATAATCCGATTTAATTTAATTTTCAATCTTTCATAAATTAAATCTTCATCAATGTGATTTGGTCTTGATAATTAATCTTTTAGGAAATATTTCCTTATTCCAAAAAATGCATAAAACAATCAAACAATAAAGAAAATAAATTAGGCGCAAGATTCACTCCTGCGCTGGCTGGATTTGGAGGCATTTTCCTCAATGTGTGGAACATCTTGCTCCATATCTTTTCCTTTTTCTTTGAGATCATAGAGAGAGGATGTCTCAACATAATGTCATGGCATCTTGCACTACACGTTGGCTTTAAAATTATGCTAATCACTTGTAACAACAGTCCCTCTTTAGCCAATTTTTAGGAAAATATAACATGCAATATGTGCTACCAAAAGACGTGAACAAAATTCATGACATGTTTAAAAAAAAATCAAAGAGCAACAAATAACATATGCTAAAGCTTTTTTGAGGATCTACAAAACTAACATAGCTTAAACTGGTCAACAGAAAATGTGTCTTGCATTACCATATTTGTCCATCAAATTTGTTCTCCCCTTAATTGCCTTAAAATGGGCAGTGGGTCAAAAACAACCATCCATGGAGATAAATATCAAAGGAGGGGCGTCAATTCAAACTAGAAATCTAAAAGAATTTAAATTTAATAAACTCAGGAGGGTACTTGGAGCCATTATTCTACCCTGAGGGCTGTTAAATAAACTTTAAGAAAGATCTCACATAGGGGTACAAATCATCAGAACACAAAATCATTAATTAGAAAAACTTCAATCTCTGGAGTCTTTAAAAAAACTATATTCTTAACCACCTCCACATCCTTCACGACCAGCCTCAGTTTCATTATTATCCTTGTCCTCAACATTTAAGCCATTATTCTCTTCAACAACCCAGGAAGTGAGACTTCAACTCCTCTAGGAACAATCATCTTGTTCAGGTCATCCATTTGGTTATTGCAAAATATGGAACCCATAATAACTTTCTGTAGTGACTTGGACACCTGCATTAATTTCAAAAATACATGGCTTCTGGAAATGCAAGATAGTGTAAGAACCTCGGGAAGTTCACCTTCAATAGTCAAATCAAAATGAATATTGGGTACAAAAATGTTTGGAACATGACTTCCAACAAATAGACGATACTTAAAACTTAGTAGACTAGAACCAACACCAATAATATCATTACTATTCATAATATTAGGTTTTTGGTTAACAAGAATACCAAATATAAGAGATGGAAAACCAATGGGTAATTTGACAACAAATAACTCAGTTTGCTTTTGAACTTTGTGAAACACATCCTCTCTAAAATCAAAGGCAACCTTAGTTCCTATTTGGTAAATCAACCTAGATAGAGATGTAGTAATACTTGAATTGTGATTTGTAAGAGCCTAGTTGGAGACTCCAATCCGATTCAGGATGTCATACTTGACACTTAGCAGTACGCAACAACCCTTTGCTTGGCCAATCTTCATACATCCTGTCGCACGCTCGCGAAAAAAGAACAGAGTCGCCACCAATATATTTATCCCATAAGGGAAAGGAATATCAGAAAACCTAACAAAGGAAGGAACAAGGTCTTGCGACCAGAGAATCCAGGTAAGGGAGTCGGTTACGCAAGGGGAAGGTATTAGCACCCCTCGCGCCCATCGTACTCGATGGTATCCACCTATGTTTGTTTCTATCTAAAGGGTGTGTACTATGTCTACCTATATGTGAATGCATGCAAAAGAAATACGGGGAAAAGAAGGAAATATTTACAAGTGTGCTCGTTCAAGCCCCGCGACTTGATGCCTACGTATCCTTTTCAGGAATCAGAGCGCCGTAGTTCGGCTCACGATTTTCTGTTTGTTTTTGTGTTTTTTAGTTGGGCGGTGTTAACGTTCGCGCTCTTGCATAAGGGGACAGCCTAGGATGCAATAGAGCGGAGATAACAATGCCCTTAAGAAAGGAGGGAAGAGAGAGAGTTTGAGTGTTTCGAGGAAATCCCTTAAGCAAGGGAAACTCGAGTTACTCTTTGGTTGGTGTTTTTTAGAAGTTGGGAACTTACGCCTGAATGGGACCCTTAAGCAAGGGAGATCCAAGCACTCGAACATTCCCTTAAGCAAGGGACGTTCAAGCTTCCATTCCCTTTTTAAGAATTTTCACTTTGATTATTAGTGTTTTAAGTGTTTTCTTTGTATTTTTTATGGGGATTTTTATCTGAATATTTGTTAGATGTTTTAGTGTTGTAAAAGAAAAAGAATGAAAAAGTGGGGGACTAGCCTAATTTCTAAGCCTAGAATTATTGTTTGAAAGGGAAATTCTAAGTCTAAACTATGTTATGATGGAAAGGAAAATACTATAAAAGGAGCATACTAATGATATTAACAAAATAGGCCAAAAATATGGCCAAAAGCGAGCAACAATTATAACACAACAATTATATGAAAATAACATGGAAATGATACAAAAAACAATTCAAGAATTAGTGCGAAATTAAAATAAAAAATACTACTATTTTTTATGACTTTTTATGGGAGCAACGAACTACAAAGTGCCAAATTAAACTAGCCTAAAAATCTATTATGGAAACTAGTATTTTTTGAGTTTTTTATATGTCAACAATTTGTCAAAGTCTAAAAAACATAGGAGGAAAATCTAAGTACAAACCTAAATCCTACTAATTTTTTTAATGTGAATCAGGGGGGGTGTTAATTGCAGTTAAGGGTGTAAAGGGTAAATGGTGCGCAGGGCCCAAATGATTGGCCCAGGAGAGTTTTTGTAGCAAACAGAGAAAGTAAAGGTGAGTATATGGGCCAGATGGGGGTGTACTCAGCAATTCGTGGCAGGGCCTAATAGATGAGTTTTTTGTTCAGATTCTTTTTCTTGCAAAAACGGTAGCACGGGCCAAAGGGGTGTGCAGATTGCAATTCGTGGCCCAGTTGAATTTATTTGATCCATTTCATAGATTTTTATAGACAATGATAATTCACTTAAAAAAAAAAGATTAAATTAAAAATAGAAATGGGATTAGGGTTCAGTATGTGACCTTTGGACTCCCTTCATTCAGACGTGCTTGCGACGTTCCCAATTCTCTTCACTCAACGAACTCAGCGGCGGCGCCCTCTTTCGTCTCCGATCGAAGACTCCTAACGCCACCGTGAACAATCTCGACCGTCTTTCTCCGATCTTCTTTCGTCATGAACGTACACGCTTCCTCTTCTACTTAAGACTCTGAACAAACTTCTTCTCCTTTCTTCCGCGTGCGACGGCGCCGGCACTTCCGATCGACGTTCTCCGTGAGTTGCGCAAATAAAACTCTTTCACCGATTTCATCCTTTTCCGATTACGAATCCCCGTCAATTTGAAGCCTTGGTGTGAAGATCGAAGCGAAGACGATGTTGTTTTTCAGATTGTTGGAGAAGGTTCAACGACGGTCTTGTGAGTAGCGATTGAAGATTTCCGAATGTTGAAGATGAATTGAGGGCCTGATGAATTCTGATTTGGTTAGAGGTGATCTTCCAACTCTGTTACAATTTTCTTCCTTCGATCCTGTTATCTCCTTCTTCCTCTTCAATTTCTGTTCTGAGAATTTTCTGAAGTTTTGTTGTTGATGCGAGATTGAGCGTAATGATGAAGGTGATGCGATGAGAGTTGCAGAGGTTCTGAGATGAAGCACAAGTGTGAAGCCAAGAGAATACCAGCCTCCGATTCTTGAACATGCGAAATAAACGCCGCAGATGAAAGAGTTATTCAGGTAATTCGATTCAATGTCTTGAGTTACTTCCACTTCATCTTTCTTCTTCTTCTGATGAAATTCTGTGTTGTTGTTGTCGTCGTAGTGGACGTTGTTGTGTTGATTGGAGCTTGAGGGTTGATGATGATGAAGAATGGATGGTGAAGAATTGTGCGGGAGAGATGAATGAAGGTGATGGATGAAGTGATGCGTGTGAAGATGAATGGGGAAGAGAGTGAGAGATGGTGGAGGGATGAATGAAGAGTGAAAGGGAGAGAGGGAGTGATGAAGATGGTTGAAGGTTGAGATACAAATTCGAAGAATGAATGGAGGTGGTGGAAGGTGAGGTTATGAAGGCCGTTTATATATGGCGAATGGTTGATGAAATGAACTGATTTCTTGAATGTGGAACTTCAAAATGTGATTGGCAGCATGTTTTTTCGATTTCTTGGATGTGGGACTAGGAGCGCAGCTTGCAGCATCACATAGAGGTAATTGGATTCTATTTCCTGATTTTTTTGACTCAATAATGCTCCTGTACAATATAACCATGAATTTATGGATGATCTCTTTTTTGCTGTCCAGTTTCTCTATGTGGTTTTCTTTAGATTCTGTTATGCAGCTACATGATTTGAATGCTTTTTCTTTACTGGTGCAGGGCTGGATCTATTGATTGAAACAGGGCTATAACGTTCACTTGCAGCACA
Organism: Vicia villosa; assembly: GCF_029867415.1. NCBI lineage: Eukaryota > Viridiplantae > Streptophyta > Magnoliopsida > Fabales > Fabaceae > Vicia > Vicia villosa. The sequence goes on along the minus strand of NC_081181.1, from coordinate 186,316,423 downwards.
TGATGAAGTTTTGAATGATGAAGAAGTTCATAGCAATAACCCGTGGTTTGGTACCGAGAACCGCTTGATCCTGGCAGCGGTGAGAGGACCGGAAAGACAATAAGACTGCACTAGGAAACTCTGTAAGTAGCTGGCTGTTTTGGTATAGCACGACGGTTCGAATGCTACGGTTTACGTTTGAATGGTTGTTAGGGAAATTAAGTTTTTCTTTGTATGGCTGCAAGTTTTTGTATTGGTATGGTGTTGTTAGAAAGTCAGTTATGAATGTTAGTGATCGCGACTTTACGTGTCTATTAGTCGGGATAACTGCAAGTGCACAGTCGTGTCGTGTAGTTTTAAAAGATATCGAATCCACAGGGACTATAAATCGACCTACCGTTATCTAAAGTTACTATGTAAAGCTAAGGCTAATGATATTTGGGTTTTTTATAAATGGGGAAACTAAAATCTTAAATCTAGGTAAAAATATAATAACAAACAGATATCAGTATGTATTTCATCTAACTTAGGTGATCCGAAGTTCCATTGGCCAGATTCTAATTAAATCAAAGATCTTTACTAACTATGTTATTTAAAAGTCCTCCTCTCAAACTCTCGCTCTATTGATTCAGACTACGATCCTAACTCATAATGTACGCTTTCGCCATCCCACCAGATTTAGAAACGCTTTTTGAAAACAACATAGTTAATAAAATGCTTGTTTTATAAAGTCGTTATCTACTTAAATCTCCTAATCTCAAACTCTCGCTCTGTTGACTCGGAACATGCTAATATCCCTAACGTACGCTTTCGCCATCCCGCGCGGGTTTAAAAACACTTTTTGAAAATACATAAGTTCTAATTAGTTCTAATACGCTTTCGCCATCCTTAAAACTAATGTCCTATGTCTACTATCCAGTTAAAGATCTTAAACTTTCGCTCTATTGATTTTAACCTTTGACCGTCTTAAGACCTCAAACTTTCGCTCTATTGATTTTAAGACTTACTAATTAAATTAGACATACAAACCAAAAACAAGTGATATTTAATAAAACATAATTAAGCCAATTTATTTCGGACCCCACGGTTAACTTACTTTACATACCGACATCTAAATAAATTAGCCAGACATATTAATATGGTTAAACATGCATAAATAAATTCGGTTCATAATATTAGGCATATTAATTGGCATATAATATATCATGCAATAAATATAAATAAAGGCGGTAAATAATAAACCTGAATAATATAAATCTGAAATAAAACTTGAATCTTGGAGTACTTGAACTTCCACCACAGGTTGGTTGGATTGTTCTTCAGAAATTATTCGGCGTAAATTAAACAAGGAAATAAAAACTGAATCTAACGTAAGGTTAGATCCGTTAAAGGTTCACAATAATTTCCGGTGTAGAAATTATTGTGAGAAAAGATGAACAAGAATTAAAAACAATTACTGGAAGAGTAAAATGCTGGAATGAAAATAATACTGAAAGCTATGGCTGGGACTAAGCATGGTCCAACCCTTTTTCACGTGAACATCTTGTCCTTTATATAGTGCTGCTTTGTAACTTCCGTTCTAGCTGATCCCTTTTTTTCTCCACAATTATAGGTACACTACTTGACTTCGCAGAGGAGACTGGAAACGTGTGTTGCGTAGTCGAGAAAAATGAGGAGACGGGCGTCTCCATGGCCCCCTAAAATGCAGAAGACGGGCGTCCCCAAAAGGAGACGTGGCCCCCTATTTTGTAGGAGACGGCCGTCTCCCCCTTACACCTTCATCACAAATCATATCATATATTATATAAAAAGTGACAACGTCACTTCATTTTTAATATACATATATATATATGTATATATAAAATATATATAAATGAACCATGGGGCCCACTTCCTATATATATATATATATATATATTATATATAATATAATATATATATTATATATAATATATATATTATACTATATATATATATATATATATATATATATATATATATATATATATATATATATATATATATATATATATATATATATATATATTATTTTCATTTCTTCATTCTTTGTGGTTTGGGCTTGCATCTTTGCATAATTGGGTCTTCTTTGCACCTCCTTTTCACTTCAGCACCCTTTTTTCCTCTTTTAGGTATAAATAGCAATGAATTTAGCTCCATTTCTTTCCTTTTCACAAATATCTCTCAAAACGAACATAAAACCTAAAACAATGAAAATACCAGCATAATACCGACATAAAGCAACATAATTAAGATAAAATAGGGAAATAATATATGTAAATCAAGCCAAATATGTGATACATTTTCGTGTTATCAGTTAGTAAAAAGAAATAGTTATACTGTTAGGATGTTAGGAAAATAGAAGGAAGGTTATAGGTCGTGGATTGGTATATAGTCTGTTGGAGTTAGTTTGAGATATGGTTAGACTATGGTTATGTGATTCTGTTTTGGTTTTGTTTTGTAGAATATGCTGTTAGATGTTAGCATGCTGATTGATGTGAACATATGCATACTGGCCTGGCTTATTGTGTGGCTTGTGGTTTGAACTTAGTTTTCTGTATTGTGTGGGATGTGTTTGAATGCATGGGGCTGAATGTGTTTGACTGTGGCATTTAGTGAACTGAAATGATTTTCTCTAACATGAATTGGTTTGAATGATGTAATGTAGGTTAGTATTTGGGTTTATGAACTGATTGGAACTGATTTTTGTTGTGGTGCAGGTCTGTTTGTTACCTTATGGATGTATACATGGTGCATGCAGAAAAGTGAAGGAGCATTGGCTTGAAGTTTTGAAGAAGGAAGTTTAGGATTAGGAACAAAAGACTTAAACAAAAAACATTAGTTTTGTTGTAAGTTATGTAACTTGTATGAAAATGGATTTTTGTAATGAAATGTAAATGGATTTTGAATTGTATTTGAGATGTTTGGATGTTTGAATCTTTTTGCAACCCTTTTTTTGGCAAAGTTTTGGATGGAGGTGTGAATTGGAATTGAATTCTAATGGTGAGACTTTTGAATGAATTTCTTGTAACGAGTTGGACAATTGCAATGGAGACTCCTTTTTTAGTATGAATTTTTATACTTCCATCTTCTTTTTGTAGTACTCTCATTTTGTCCTTGTTTGTAGCTTCACTTGCAATAAGACTTGGGTTTGGTTTTTTGATAAAAAGTCTGAACATGAATACACTTGAATAGCACTTGAACCATGAATGCTCGAATAGGCCTTGAATCAAGGATGCGCTTTCAATTAGAACTTCAATCTCTTTTGTAGACCAATGGCTCATGAAATGAATGGAACTTGATTTAATGGTAAACTCTTGCAAGCGCATTATGGTGGACTTAAATCTTATAACTTTCATCAACCATCCTATGCAACTACTTAAGAACCTCACACTTATCTTTGAATGCAAACCCACTTTGAATCTTGATGAATAACGTTCCAGTCGACTTGCAACTTCAATGGACCCAATTTTATTGGAGTCATCATCCTAATTCGGACTTGTGCATCAAGAAATTAACATACTTCCCCTTTAAGTTCAACACCTTGTGCTCAACATAAGAGTAATGTTCTGAAGAAGTCACGAATGAGAGAGCCTAATTCAATGATCCTCAGTTGGAAGCTCTGTTAGGCTCTATCACAATAGCTGAAGACCATAGCTTGGATCCACCATAGGGAAATAAACCCTAATCTCACACTCTACCGCTTGAAACGCCAGAAGAATAGAAATTTGATTGACATGCACACCTCAATATGATTAGGAAGCCCTAAGCTTTCAAAATCCTTGATCCCATGCTAGATTATTGGTTAATGAATGCATGAGTCATGTTAATGCCCTAATGGAAATATGCAAATGACATGTGAAGCTTCAGCCAGTTAGAATTAGAAAGGGTAGGACAAATTTGGGGTATGACACATCCTATTAGTGATTTCTTGAGCAATAATCTTCAAGGGAGGAACCTTGTCAATCGTGATCTGTTTGCTTCTCCCCATGTATTTATTGATTATTGCACAGGAAAAACCAAGACAACATATATGAACATGCACCTTCCTATAATCTCTACATCCATGACGAAGATATACAACTTGTATCCAAACACTTGGGAAAAAGGTAGGACGAGTTTAGTCATAACTCCTTAATAGAAGGTGACTATCAAATGGCCAAGCTATACAACTTGTATTAAAATACTCATGAAAAAGATAGGACATATGTCAATCTCGCTCGTTTACCATTTATGGAGTTGAACTAAACTTGCTTAATTAACATATTTTATGTGGATCATGAATATTAGAATGACCAAGCTATACAACTTGTATTTAAATAATTGAAGAAAAGTTAGAACATGTGTCCAACTCGTCCGTTCAATCCATTTATTAAAAAAAATGAAGCGATTTTATTTAAAATTGGGGGAAAATACTTTGTGTTGACCAAGGGTTCGCATCGCATTCAATTTAAATTTATTTCAAAAAGTCGACTTGACGTTATTAAGCATTTTTTTTGAAATTATTAATTTTACTATTTAACTCTTGATTTAATTAGATTAATTCTAACATTAGTACTAATTACCAATAATTAAAGTCTAAAATGTACTAAAAATTAATGTAATGACTAAAGATGAAACTAGTATTAATTATTAAAAATCAATTACTAAAAAAAAGAAATACTATTAAATAAAAAGAAGAAGAAAAAAACGAACAAAAATAAAATAGAAACATGGGCCAAAGAAAAAAAGGAATACAAAGCCCAAGAATACGAGGTTGCTAAAAGCAGCCAACCAGGGGGTGAAAGCAAAATGGGCACATGCCCAAAGTTTCTTGAGCCCAAGCCAGAGTCAACTAAATTGACTCCAATACAGGGCGCTTGATCTACTGACCCTGATGGTCAAAGTGATCCAAAGGCCATGATGGCGCGTCCACAAACCCTCGCCAAAAGCTTCTCCTAAGTACGTTTCTACAACCGAACCAAACAGAAACCTACTCAATAGTCAATCCTCTAGATCGAACCAATTCTCAAACGAAACCCTAATCTTCCAAACCTTCAAAATTTAACTGAGTTTGACCCCTAAACCCTCCATTAATCACCAATACAACATCAGAAACAATATTATTATCTTTGCTTTTTGTATGTTTTCACATGGATGGAAAATGGCTTAAGCTGGGTTTGAGAATGGCTTGCAACATGATGGAAGCATGGCATGTTGGACGATGGTGAATGAGCACGGCTAAACTGGATGAGGATGAAGAAGCTTGGCTTGGGTACAACTTTGGCATGAATTGGACATTAAAGATGACGGGGGCTTGGCTTGGAGCTGAAGATGGCTGATCACATGGAGATGCAGCTTGGAAACTTGGGCATGAAGTCTTCTTAAAGATGCAACATTCGATCTCCATCTTTTGTTTTGTCCTTTCTGCATTTTTGTACTGACGTAGTATAGCATGTAATATAGGATGTGGGGTATAGGTAGGGGTGGAAAACGGGCATGCCCGTCCCGTTTAGGCCCGCCCCGCAAAAGCCCGCGAAAAAACGGGGCGGGGCAGACTTTTTTAAGAGTGCGAGTCTAAAACCTTGCCCCGCCCCGCAAAAAAGTGAGGGCGGGCCGGAGAAAGCCCGCGGGCATTCGGCTTTTTAGAACTAAAAATAGTAAAATTCTATTAAAAACAAATGCCCGCAAAAGCCCACAAAAAAACGGGACGGGACGGGGCGGGCACATTAAAGAGATCGGGCCTTAAATCTTGCCCCACCCCGCGAAAAAGTGCGGGTAAAATAGGCTTTCCCCGCGGGCCGGACCCGTTTTGCCATCCCTAGGTATAGGTGATGTGTGTATGTAGGTATTATGTTTTATGTGGTGTAGTGTATGCATGAATTGAATGGAATGTAGAAGCAAAAACTCATGTATGTACTGTGTAATTCAAAGTGTATGGAATATATTTGATGCACAAATTATTTAATTAATAGAATGCTTTTATTTTATTTGGGCATTAATCTTCCTCTAATATATAAACAAAATTAAAATACAAAGAAGAACAAATAAAAAGCAATTAACAATAAAAGGTTAAGCTTAAAGTCAAAACTCAACTCTTTGACTTTTGCCTTATTCCTAAGTACAAATTAAAGGATGATTTAAAAATGCAAATAAACTTCAAAACAATGCAAATGAACTTTGAAATAATGCAAATGAAATTAGCAACAAAAGTCAATTGAGTCAAACTTTGACTTTTGACCTTTATTCCAATGTATGTTGACAATGATGCAAATGAATTATGAATGTAGAACTAAATGTAAAATAGTCAAACTCTTTGACTCTTTATTTCTAATTTTCATTCATAAATGGGAGTTAATTTTACAAAAAGGGAAAATGAAATATAGTCAATTCTGATCTCTTATCCACTTGATCCTCTAAGAACTGATGCAATGAAATGACACTAAACTATGACCAAAATATCGAGCTCTTGGCTTTTGACCATGTAGATAACATAATAATGAAAAATGATGCATTGACCAGATGCACAGTCAAACTCTTGATTGTCCTTCCAGTACTTGTGTATGCATGAAATGAAACCCAAAGACATCAAGATGTTGAAACACTTTTGTTAGGGTAAGTATTTTCTTTATCGTTTCCACAAGGTAGCTTGATTCTGTTGGAGTTCCTTCAGAGTGTTCACCAGAACAGAGGCAGAAGGACCAGCTTTCTCCAGATCCTCAACAATTTTTGTTTGAACCAGAAGATCTGTAATGATTCTTCCAAAAGGAATAATGTTTCTCTTGTACTTGGGATTCTTCTTTCTGAATTCATCTCTAGATTCCTTCACATGATGCCACATGTGGTTGAAGATGATGAACGGAAGATCCACCTTTTCCTGTTTACCAATACAATACAGAATGTATTGTTGGTTCTTGCTAACATAGTTTGATGAAACTGTTGTCTTTCTTTGGTAGATGCAACCCAGAAGAATCTTAGCCAAGATCCTGTAGGAAGGTTGTTAGAACAAGATTTGTTCTGATCAATATTCTTAGTTTTGATGATAACAAGGATATGAATTTTGGATGAGATAATGTGGTACTCTAATACACTGCAATTTCCCTTTCAGGAAATATATAAAGAGTATGCACAAATCAGCGCTCAGAAGCTTTGACTCAGAAGGTTCAGCATGCAACATCAGAACATGGTCTGGCAAGACATCAGAAGATGGTCAAAGCAGAATCAGAACATGGGTCTATGGAAGCATCAGAAGAACTTGAGTTCAGAAGCAGAAGCACTGAAGTTCTCAGGGTATCACGCTCAGAAGCTCTTCAAGGTCAGAAGACAAGAAGATGCTCTGCACCAAGCTGTTTGACTCTGATGATATTCAAACGTTGTATACACAAACATCAAATCAGAAGCAAGTATAAGATGGCAGGCTACGCTGACTGACAAAAGGAACGTTAGAAGCTATTAAAGGCAACGTCAGTAGACACAGCGTAAACAAGGCTCGAGGTAGTTGACAAAAGAGTGAAACATTAAATGCAATGCTGTACGGAATACGCAAAGCATTAAATGCTCCCAACGGTCATCTTCTCAAGTGCCTATAAAAATGAAGTTCTGATGAGAAGCAAGGTTACCGATTCTGACGAATTCTGTGAACACTAACTTGCTGAAACGCTGTTCAAATCAAAGCTCACAAACTTCATCTTCATCAAAGCTCACTACATTGCTGTTGTAATATATTAGTGAGATTAAGCTTAAACTTTAAGAGAAATATCACTGTTGTGATTATAGCTTTTCAGAAGCATTGTAATACTCTTAGAATTTGATTACATTAATTTGTAAGTAACTAGAGTGATCAAGTGTGATCAGGATACTCTAGGAAGTCTTAGCTTGTGTCTAAGCAGTTGTAACTAGAGTGATCACGTGGTGGTCAGGATACTCTAGAAAGTCTTAGCTTGTGTCTAAGCAATTGTTCCTGGAGTGATCAGGATACTCTAGAAGACTTAGTCGCGGGCTAAGTGGAAAACCATTGTAATCTGTTGAGATTAGTGGATTAAATCCTCAGGTGAGGTAAATCACTCCAAGGGGGTGGACTGGAGTAGTTTAGTTAACAACGAACCAGGATAAAAATAACTGTGCAATTTGTTTTTATCGTTCAAGTTTTTAGACTACACTTATTCAACCCCCCCTTTCTAAGTGTTTTTCTATCCTTCAATTGGTATCAGAGCGCCGGTTCTAAGGTGCAAGCACTTAACCGTGTTTAGAAAAGATTCAGGAAGAGAAAAACGCTTCAGTAAAAGATGGCTGGTGAAATTCCAACAAACCCACCTGCATCTACATCTGGCTCTGCTGAGCAATATAATGGTAATAATGGTTATACTAGACCACCAGTATTTGATGGTGAAAACTTTGAATACTGGAAAGATAAACTGGAAAGTTACTTTCTTGGTCTAGATGGTGAACTATGGGATCTTCTGATGGATGGTTACAAACATCCAGTGAAAGCTAGTGGCGTAAGGCTTACAAGGCAAGAAATGGATGATGATCAGAAGAAGCTTTTCAAGAATCATCATAAATGTAGGACTGTTTTGCTGAATGCTATCTCTCATGTTGAGTATGAGAAGATATCTAACAGGGAAACGGCCTATGATATATATGAGTCATTGAAAATGACCCATGAGGGAAATGCTCAAGTCAAGGAGACTAAAGCTCTTGCTCTAATCCAAAGATATGAAGCCTTCAAGATGGAGGATGATGAAAACATTGAGAAGATGTTCTCAAGATTTCAAACGCTAACTGCTGGATTAAGAGTTCTGGATAAAGGCTACACCAAGGCTGATCATGTAAAGAAGATTATCAGAAGCTTACCCAGAAGATGGGGTCCAATGGTAACAGCATTCAAGATTGCAAAGAATCTGAATGAAGTTTCTTTGGAAGAGCTTATCAGTGCCTTGAGAAGCCATGAAATAGAGCTGGATGCAAACGAGCCTCAGAAGAAAGGTAAGTCTATTGCATTAAAATCTAATGTTAGAAAATGCACTAACGCTTTTCAGGCTAAAGAAGAAGATTCTGAAGAATCAGAATCAGAAGAAGACGAACTGTCCATGATCTCCAGAAGGGTAAACCAACTCTGGAAGAGCAAACAAAGGAAGTTCAGAGGCTTCAGAAGTTCAAAGAGATTTGAACGAGGAGAATCCTCTGGTGACAGAAGATCTGACAAGAAGAAGGTTGTCTGCTATGAGTGCAATGAGCCTGGACACTTCAAGAATGAATGTCCAAAACTTCAGAAGGAGAATCCCAAGAAGAAGTTTCATAAGAAGAAAGGTCTTATGGCAACATGGGATGATTCTGAATCAGAATCAGAATCAGACTCTGAAGGAGAGCACGCCAACTTCGCGCTGATGGCTACAGAAGATGATGGATCAGAATCTACATCAGAATCAGATTCTGAAGAGGTATTTTCTGAACTATCTAGAGAAGAGTTAGTTTCCAGTTTAACAGAACTTCTGGAAATCAAGGCTCATCTTAGTATCAAATACAAAAAGCTGAAGAAGCAGTTTGAATTTGAAACTAAGAAGCTGGAAGTGGAAAATTCTGAACTGAAGGAAAAAGTTTTAAATCTATCCAAAGATAGTGGATCTCCTTCTGAAACAGAAAAATCCATTCCAAGTCTCAATCATATTCTGAAAGAATATGACTCGAGCTTCAGAAAGTTCTTATCTAGAAGTATTGGCAGAAGTCATCTTGCTTCTATGATATATGGTGTTTCTGGAAACAGAAGGTTTGGTTTTGGCTATGCGGGTGATACCTCACATAAATTTGAACCTATTGATGATCTGAAGATCACATACAAGCCATTGTATGATCAGTTCAAATATGGCCATGCACATGATATTAGGCTCACTTCACATGCACAGAGTTTTAACACTGTTCACACCAAGAAGCATGTGACACATCCTAAGAAATATCATGCTGACAAACCTAAAGAATATCATGCTGTTCCTCCTGTTAAATATTATGCTAAACCCAAGTTCAATCAGAACTTGAGGAGAACTAACAAGAAAGGACCCAAGAAATTGTGGGTACCTAAGGAGAAGATAATTTCTGTTGCAGATATCCTTGGCTGCAAAGAGGACAAAAAGCAAAATGTCATGGTACCTGGACTCTGGGTGCTCACGACACATGACGGGAAGAAGGTCTACATTCCAAGACCTGGTGCTTAAACCAGGTGGAGAAGTCAAGTTTGGAGGAGATCAGAAGGGCAAAATCATTGGCTCTGGAACCATAAGTCTTGGTAACTCTCCTTCCATAACTAATGTACTTCTTGTAGAAGGATTAACGCACAACTTATTGTCCATAAGTCAATTAAGTGACAATGGTTATGATATAATCTTCAATCAAAAGTCTTGCAAGGCTGTAAGTCAGAAGAATGGCTCAATCCTATTTACAGGCAAGAGAAAGAACAACATTTATAAGATTGTTCTTTCTGATCTTGAGAAGCAGAAGATGACTTGTCTTATGTCTGTTTCTGAAGAGCAATGGGTCTGACACAGAAGATTAGGACATGCTAGTTTGAGAAAGATTTCTCATATTAACAAACTAAATCTAGTCAGAGGACTCCCAAATCTGAAATACAAATCAGATGCTCTTTGTGAAGCATGTCAGAAGGGCAAGTTCTCCAAACCTGCATTCAAGTCTAAGAATGTTGTTTCTTCCTCAAGGCCGTTAGAACTCTTGCACATTGATCTGTTTGGCCCAGTCAAAACAGCATCTGTCAGAGGAAAGAAACATGGATTAGTCATCGTAGATGATTATAGCCGCTGGACATGGGTAAAGTTCTTAAAACACAAGGATGAGTCTCATTCAGTGTTCTTTGAATTATGCACTCAGATCCAATCTGAGAAGGAGTGCAAGATCATTAAGGTCAGAAGTGATCATGGTGGCGAATTTGAGAACAGATTCTTTGAGGAGTTCTTCAAAGAAAATGGTATTGCCCATGATTTCTCTTGCCCTAGAACTCCACAACAAAATGGAGTTGTAGAACGAAAGAATAGGACTCTACAAGAACTGGCCAGAACCATGATCAATGAAACCAATATGGCTAAGCATTTCTGGGCAGAAGCAATAAACACTGCATGTTACATTCAGAATAGAATCTCTATCAGACCTATTCTAAATAAGACTCCTTATGAATTGTGGAAGAAGAGAAAGCCCAACATTTCATATTTCCATCCTTTTGGATGTGTATGTTTTATTCTGAATACTAAAGATCATCTTGGTAAGTTTGATTCTAAAGCACAAAAGTGTTTCCTTCTTGGATATTCTGAACGCTCTAAAGGCTACAGAGTATACAATACTGAAACATTGATTGTAGAAGAATCAATCAATATCAGGTTTGATGATAAGCTTGGTCTTGAAAAACCAAAGCAGCTTGAGAATTTTGAAGATATAGATATTGATATATCAGAAGCTGTAGAACCAAGAAGCAAAGCTGCAGAAGCTGGCAGTCTCAGAAGCAATGGATCAGAAGATCAAGTTGCTGCATCTTTAGAGAATCTCAGGATTTCTGACAGTCAAAAGATCACCCAGACTTGCATCAGCTCATTCAGAAGATGTGATCCTTGGGAGGAAAGATGATCCTATCAGAACAAGATCATTTCTAAAGAATGACTATCAGAAGTAGTGATAAGAATCAGAAGATGTACAGTCTTTTCAAAACAACACAGCTGTCATCTATAAGTTTCTGAAAATGAACGCGTGTCTGTACGGACAGTACAAGCGTGCAGTTGAAAAGACGCCGACCTAGGTAACTGTGTTAAATCATTTCATTTACCATGTTCTCTCTCCTAATGTCATTTCTCATTAAATGCATAATGATGTCTTTTTCTTGAAATCAATTTCTTTCAAAACAGTTTTTTTTCTTTTCTCTTTATTTTAATTTTTTTAAATCGTTTAAATAACCCGCTTCATCTTCATTTCTTCCTCTCTCTCTCTCTCTCTCTCTCTCTCTCTCTCTCTCTCTCTCTTTTGTGTATCTCTTGAAGGATAGAAAAACACTTAGAAAGGGGGGGTTTGAATAAGTGTAGTCTTAAAAACTTGAACGATAAAAATAAATTGCACAGTTATTTTTATCCTGGTTCGTTGTTAACTAAACTACTCCAGTCCACCCCCACGGAGTGATTTACCTCACCTGAGGATTTAATCCACTAATCGCAACAGATTACAATGGTTTTCCACTTAGTCCGTGACTAAGTCTTCTAGAGTATCCTGATCACAACCTGATCACTCCAGGAACAAATGCTTAGACACAAGCTAAGACTTTCTTAGAGTATCCTGACCACCACGTGATCACTCTAATTACAACTGCTTAGACACAAGCTAAGACTTCCTAGAGTATCCTGATCAACACTTGATCACTCTAGTTCCTTACAACTTAATGTAATCAAATAAGAGTTTTACAATGCTTCTTAAAAGCTATAATCACAACAGTGATATTTCTCTTAACGTTTAAGCTTATTCTCACTAATATATTACAACAGCAATGTAGTGAGCTTTGATGAAGATGAAGTTTCTGAGCTTTGAATTTGAGCAGCGTTTCAGCAAGTTAATTGTTAGCAAATCGTCAACCTTGCTTCTCATCAGAACTTCATATTTATAGGCGTTTGAGAAGATGACCATTGAGCGCATTTAATGCTTTGCGTGTTCCGTACAGCTTTGCATTTAATGTTTCACGCTTTTGTCAACTACCTCGAGCCTTGTTCACGCTGTGTCTACTGACGTTGCCTTTAATAGCTTCCAACGTTCCTTTTGTCAGTCAGCGTAGCCTGCCACCTATACTTTCTTCTGATCTGATGTTTGTGAATACAATATTTGAATATCATCAGAGTCAAACAGCTTGGTGCATAGCATCTTCTAGTCTTCTGACCTTGAAGTGCTTCTGAGCGTGATACCATGAGAACTTCAGTGCTTCTGCTTCTGATCTCAAGTTCTTCTGATGCTTTCATAGACCCATGTTCTGATTCTGCCTTGACCATCTTCTGATGTCTTGCCAGACCATGTTCTGATGTTGCATGCTGAACCTTCTGAGACAAAGCTTCTGAGCGCTGATTTGTGCATACTCTTTATATATTTCCTGAAAGGGAAATTGCAATGTATTAGAGTACCACATTATCTCACACAAAATTCATATCCTTGTTATCATCAAAACTAAGAATATTGATCAGAACAAATCTTGTTCTAACATCTCTTTCGTTGCATTTGTTTTCAAACCCTAGATTATGATTTGATCTCAAAGCATAATCATCATGAACTCATCTTCAAGTTCATCAAACCCAGCAAAAAGTCTCACTTCTACACAGATTCTTCTACGCAAATATGGGTATGCTCCTTTGAAAACATGCATGATTCCTGTAATACGGTGAACTGACTTTTTATCGATCGAAATGTCGCGGTTAAGCATGAGTCGCCACCGACTTTTATTTTATCCAAACAAATTCAGAAAGGCTAAAAGAAACAGAAAAAAACCTTTTAAAGAAATCTAAGTTCGGGGGGTAATTTATGCAAAGGGAAGGTGTAAGGCACCCTTTGCATCCATGGTTATTCATGGGCTCTTAATTGCTTTGCTTGCTCGTTTTCAGAAAATGTAGATGAAAGAGGAAAAAAAATGGACTTTAGCTCGTAAAATGAGCGTAGCTAGTTTTTGAAGAATTTTGAGAAAGAATATAGAAAATAGAGCATGGCAAGGCAATTAGGGGCAATTACCTTAAACTCAGATGATAGGTCTCTTTTTAGCCTTTCAGAATGAAAGGGTCAATCCTTGCCATAAGAGGGCAGGAAGCCTTTCGTTTGGAGGTAGAAGGGTCATCGAATTATCATTCACTCAAAGATTGACCCATGCCATAAAGAGGCAGGTAGTCTAAGAGGAAGGATCAGAATAGCCTTTTTTCCGTAGGCAACCAGAGGATACCTCAGCCTTTTTCGTAGGCAACTTCCGAGGGTCGAGGTCATGTTAGTGTATCGAAGGCAGCATCATTAGGGACCATGACCTTTAATTGAGGCAACATGACTGAGGTATCCTCGTATTCGAGGGACTGGCTATTCTGCAAAAAATACACAAGGCAACAGGCAACAGGCAACAGAGAGGGTTACCCAAAAGTGTGCGTGTGTGCACCAATCGTGTGATTCAATTCGAAATATATTATCTTGTAATTAAATGGCTCTAATTCAGTTCAAAATTGCACTCCCTAAATTACTAACCACGCAATTTAAACAATATAATCAACAAATACGGGGGAGGGAAATTGTAACCAGCGGATCCCTCAATAGGGTTTGACATAAGTAATAATAAAGCATAAAATATTAGGGTTAGGGTTTAGGGTTACCGGTACTCGTAGCTTTGGCAGTCGACGAACCCTGAAAAGGCAAACAAAATAAAAATAGGGTGAGTGTATGGCTAATTCAGAGGCGAACATCTCTAACCCTAAAATAAGAAGGTCGAGACAATAAATTGAAATGAGTAAATAAATGAAAGGTACTTAGCTTTTTGCATTTGATCTGATATGGTTAGTGGTCGGAGGAAAACCTCGGAGGTAAACCTAAAAAGGCAAAGGCAGAAGAGAGGGGGTGAATGTATGCATAGTTCAGAAATATAAGGGCAAACCCTAAAATCAAAAGGAAGCCAAATAGGCTTTTAAAATAAAATAAATTAAATACTTAAAGATAAATCAAATACTTAGCTTTGTGAAGTGTGTGACGCGTAGTCGGAAGGAATCATGTTGCTAACCCTGGAAAAGGCAAAGCAAAAGAAAGCATTCAGTGTAGGATAGGATCTTCGCAAACCCTGATTAGGGTACGAATTTAAATGAGAGAGAATAGATGATTTAATTAATTATTGGTCTCACGACCTAATTAATTAAATCGGGAAAAGAAAATTAAATCGAATGTAGAAAATATTTTTTGGAATTTTTTGGAGTTTAAACAAAATAAATATGAATTTTTAAGATTTTAAAGTAAAATAAATAAAGTTATTAAACAAATATATTTAAATAAATAAATAAATAAATAAATTGAATAACAAAGCATATAAAAGGTTTTTATATAAAATTTCTATGTAATTTTTATATATAAAATAAGTTTTATATAAAAAAAAATAAAGTATATATATATATATATATATATATATATATATATATATAAAAATAAAACAAAAGCATGTTATATAATAAAAATAAAAAAAAAATTGAAAAAAAACTTAGCTGGGATCGTATGCATCACGCGCGTGTGGTTCATGGTGCGCCTGCAGCCTTGGGCGCGTTGGATTGATTGAGGTGATGATCAGATGGCCCAGATTAAGAGGGAGCATAGTAGGGCGTGTTTCATATCGCACAGGATCCCAAGACACGCACCTCTCTGCGCGCACTTTTCTTTTGAATCCAGCCAATGGTGTTGCGCCACGCCATCGTCTTCTTCCTTGAGAACCTGCAGACCCTCTTTTACAGCGCTTTTCACAAAAAGCGCTACGAATGCCTGCACCTGAAAATAACGAATAGGACCTAGAGGCAAAATAAATTTTTCGCGATTCCATGGTCAAGTTTGTCTTGATCTCGCGAACCTATCCATGGTAACCATGAGTCTTAATTTTACCTGTAATAGAAATCCCCAAATTGGAGTTTTATGCCCTAACATGGCATCATGCTCGTGACAACATATTGACAAGCCAAATTGTCCAGAAACAACAAACAAATCATACTAAACATAAATATGCAATTAGATTTGGGAATGGATGCGTGAAACAATGCAATCGAAGAAAAATAAAATTCGGACAAAGGAGGACTCACATCGTTTGCTCTTAATGTCTTAGTGCTCGAAAACGATTGGGATTCACTCAATGATGATTCAGGAATGAATTGAGATTGATTAGAGACCTTGAATTGGTTTGTAATTGAGAATTGTAGTTTGAGTTTTTTGGAGAACTTTGAATTCGGGTTAGGAACTTTGTAACTGCCAAAAACCTCTCTCTAGGGGTCTGCATTTGTTTAGTACTTATAGAAGATGAGTTAGGGTTGATATTCTTGGAGAAAATCCAATTGAATCAAAGATTGCCATTAGAAAAAATATGATTGAAAATTTTGTTCAAAAAGCTTCCAAATTTGGTTCTAATTTCAATCTTTTTTCCACACCTTTATTTTGCACGAAAATATATATACAATGAAGCATAATTGTGATTGGATTTGATTCAAAACAAATTTCCTTTCAAATCTTTTGATTTTTCTTAATTTTATTGAATTTTAAATGAATAAAAATTTCCATAAAATTAATTAAAACCAAATAAATTCGTGGCCAATGATTATTGGGCTTTAGATGACTTGTGGATCAAGGTTGGATGAAGATAGCTTAGGCCCATTTGCAAAATATTCAAAATCCTTCACATTTTCCCCTCCAAAATAGCCTAACTTTGACAAGGTCTATCTCTCTCATTCTTTGAGGTATGGAGGTGTTCTAAGACATTTTAGAAACCTTAGAAAGTCCTCTAACCAGTGTCTTTGGTATCATATCAAAATCATTTTCCATGCTCCTTGTGTGTTCTTTTGAAAAATATGATTTTTTTGTTGACTTTTGAAAAGGACCTATAATGTTTTGGTCCATATCTCTTAAATGAAGCATTTTTAGACATGGCATGTGAGAGACAAAGTTGTAGAGAATCAAATTTCCTTCAAGATGAGCTTTGTATGGAAAATTTCTGATGTTCCATGTGAGAGTTATGGCTGGTCAAAGTTCAGTTGACTTTTCTTGTACAAAACCCTAATTTAGAAACTTTTTGATTTGTTGATTTTTGATCTTTCCTTGATGAACCATGATCAATTCTTGATCAAATGGTGAATGATACTTCAATATGAGGATCTTGTCAAAAAAATCAGGAGTTTTGACTTTACTTTGACCACAGTTGACTTTTAGATTAACTTAGTCGACTGTTGACTTTCTGAACAATTGAGTGACCAATCTTTTGAGATGAGACTTGATATTTGTCATGGGGATAATGTGAGATATATTGAGCCATATGAGATGCCTTGGAGCCATTGATTCACTGATTTTTCTTTGAATAAGCCAAACCCTAGTTTGTATAGGAGAGTGTGTCTAGGAGCTTTATTTATTTATTTGAATTGGAATGGGAGAAAATGTATGGGCAAATTTTGGGGTATGACAATTCCCATGGACGAACTGGAAGTTCTTTGTGAATCTGTTGTGGACTTCGACAACCTTAGAGCAAATGGTTTTTTGTGTGACGTCAGAATATTGGAGCAAGGATGGTCGAAATATCTTGATAGATTGGTTGGACCAATTTATCCTGAACTTGTGAAGGACTTCTGGGTACATTCAACGGTTACCCAAACTGCTATAATTTCCTTTGTGCTAGGGCATGAAGTGGTTATTACTGAAAAGCTCATCAGGAAGCTGTACAATCTGAATGATGAAGAAGGTTGGTCCGGCTTTCAACCTGGAACGGTTAACTGGTATCAAGTTGAAAATCAAATCTCTCTTGCCTTCGGAGCTGATTCTCATAAAACGGGCACTTTGAGGCCGTTTTATCAAGTATGGGCTGAGATTATTCTGGGTTCTCTTCACCACAGAAAGAAGATGTTCTCTCCCTCCGCCTACATCAGTCCGGATCACAAGTACACTCTCTTCTGCATTGGCAGAAAGATAGAACTCAACATCTCTCACATTCTATTTGAGAATCTGAAGACTTCTATAGTTGAATCAAGAGAAGATGAAAGGGCGAAGTACCCTCATATTCCTAGAAAAACTATTCCTTTCGGAAGAATGATTTCAGACATTCTGATTGAAAGCAGATTGCTGGACTCCATCAGAACACTTGATGCGTCCCATTTTCTTGGAGTAGTTCAGGGTCCCATCTTCAATGGTGTGGATTTGTTTAGACTAGAGCTCATCCAGAATGTATCTTCTGTGTGCACAAGCTTTCCTGACATTCTGTCAAGAAGAGTTCCCGTTGAAGGTTTTGTCTCTTTGTTTCATAAAGAACTTCATTAGGTTGTCAAGCTTTACCTGGAAGATTGTGTTAGGAAGCAATCAGATATTGATCCTGCTTGGATCCGTGGAAGAGTACTTCTGTCCAAAGCTGATCTTCTGAAGAAGGATCAGAAGGAACAACAGGCAAGGCTAAAAAGAAAGGCCCGAGAAGATGAGGCTAAGAAAGCCAAGAAGCTGAGGGTCACCTATGATCCTGACAAGGTGTACTCTCCTGAATACAGGGAGCAAAGGATCAGAGACTCTTTTCACACCACCAGATCTACATATGCTTCTTCTGAATCCGTCACTAGGCATGTTTTTACTCCACCTCCTTCTGTTCCTAAACCTTCTACCCAATCACCTCCTTCTGAACCAAAAATCAACTTCACTATACCAAATCCTTCTCCATCATCTCTTTCCACTCCCATTCTAAACCCCGCACCTCTAAGTATTCTTCCCCCAACTCCTTCTGATAAATCTTTCTCACCAATCCCCTTCATAAATACTCCATCCTCTTCACAACCTATATTTTCTGATACTCCATCCACATCAATCATTCCCTCAGATGTTCCTTCTTCCTCATCCACCGCACCTCCACCTTCTTTATCCCATCCCTTACCTATCAGAAAATCCAAACCCTACTGCCTTCTCTACCCTGACTACAAATTCACCTTCAATCCACCTGAACCTGAACCCTATGCCTACTTGGAACTGTTCAGACATGAGGTGATTAGCAGTCTAGACCTTCTGAAGGATGCCTTCCTAAATGGTCTTGATGATGTTTCTACAAGAAATCTCTGGAGAAGCTTTCGCCAGGATTTTCAAGTAGGAGCAATGGGAGTACAGAAGAGACTAGTGGCTGCTGCCCCTGGTTACCCTGGTTACCTTCTGGAGGGTGATAATGGTATATACTACCATCCTCTCAGAAATTGTGTTGCTGTTGAGGAAAAGCAGTTTGTGGATGAATTGGACGAAGCAAGACTTGCTGCTGCAATGGAAGCTAACCCTTGCAGGGAAATTGTGGTCTGGAGACCTCAATATCCTGTTCTGCTCTGAGACATCAAGACTCTCTTTGACTTTCTGAGGTAAAACCCTTCTAAGAAAGACCCAAGCTTGGTCATTCCAGAAGTTGTTGACCCACTAGAAGTTGAAGGTCCTTTTGCCCCTAGGAATCTAGCTGCCATTCTTCAGGCACTTGAGAATGGAGATTCTGAGATTCCGGCTGCAAAATATAAAGATGCTTCTATGCAAGAAGCAGATGTAGAAGATCATGTTGCTGAAACAGTTCCTGTTGAGGAAAACCTTGCAAATGATCTATCAATGAAAGCTACAGATCACAATGCCATCCCTGTGGATAGAAGCTGTGAAGCTTCTTCTGATGAACCTTCCCGTCTTGCAAGGACTCTGGAAGTTATTCAGAAGAACCAGGATGAGCAAAGCTCAGTCAATGCTGAGTTTAGAGCTTTCATGGAGAGGCAGAATGAGCACAACAATGGGGTTCAAGATATGCTGGCCAAGATCTTGTCGAAGCTAGGGTCATCTTAGATTGAGTCTTAGTTGTTTTGTTTTTTCTGTTTTTTGCTTTGCTGCATCTGTTTTGTGCATCTTCTTTTGCTTATCCTTTTGTACTTCTGTACTTCTGTCTTCTTGAGCCTAAATGAAAATTATCTTTTTCTTCCATCTGTTTCCTTTTGTTTTTCATCTGAATCTTTTATGTTTTTGATGTTATGACAAAAAAGGGGGAGAAATATGTGATAAATGATCTGATTTATTTTTATCAGTTGCTAGGAGAAAGGCTCCACATTTGCTAACAGAACTTGCAAAGTTCTATGGTTTTTTAGTGTTGACTTGCAGGAATTGAAGACCCTCTTTAAAGCTCAACATAAGAAGCAACGAGATGAGGAAAAGCAATTCTCTAAAGAATCAAGCTCTTGGATTCTTGAAGCAAGCTGAGTGCTATGAAGCTTCAGAATCAGAAGCAAGAAGCAAGAAGGAAGAATTTCAGATATTCTGATGATAGAATATCCTCTGAAACATTATGTCTATTTGTTCAGATACATATTATGTGGCTCTGATACATATTATGTGTTCTGAAACATATTCTATGTTCTGACTCATTCATGCTGACTTTTGTCGTTTAGCATTGTTCTGTAGCATTTCAGGATGTAGAGATGCTTTGATGATGCTCTGGTACATTCAACAATGTTCTGATACAATCTAGCATGAAGTGATGTAAGAAGAAATTCAAGCTCTGAAGCTGTCCTGATGGAAGCAAGAATCAGAAGCTGTGAATGTTCTGAAGATCAAAGAAATTCAAGCTCTGAAGCTGTCCGATGGAAGCAAGAATCAGAAGCTGTGAACGTTCTGAAGATCAAAGAAATTCAAGTTCTGAAGCTGTCTGATAGAAGCCAGAATCAGAAGCTGTGAATGTTCTGAGGATCTAAAGAAATTCAAAGTTCTGAAGCTGTCCTATGGAAGCAAGAATCAGAAGTCATGAATGTTCTGAAGATCAAGCATATGTGAACGTCTCTACTGAAATACTCAGGGAAGTCTTTTATTATTAAAATTCTTCTAGTATTAATTTCAGGGGGAGATTATCTATCTCAGGGGGAGATTATAAATCTCAGGGGGAGACATATTCACATGCTTATGCTTTAGCTGTGTAATTGTCTTTAGCCGTCTGCTCTTTCTGATCGCAAATTCATATCATTTATATATGTTTTTGTCATCATCAAAAAGGGGGAGATTGTTAGAACAAGATTTTTTCTGATCAATATTCTTAGTTTTGATGATAACAAGGATATGAATTTTGGATGAGATAATGTGGTACTCTAATACACTGCAATTTCCCTTTCAGGAAATATATAAAGAGTATGCACAAATCAGCGCTCAGAAGCTTTGACTCAGAAGGTTCAGCATGCAACATCAGAACATGGTCTGACAAGACATCAGAAGATGGTCAAAGCAGAATCAGAACATGGGTCTATGGAAGCATCAGAAGAACTTGAGTTCAGAAGCAGAAGCACTGAAGTTCTCAGGGTATCACGCTCAGAAGCTCTTCAAGGTCAGAAGACAAGAAGATGCTCTGCACCAAGCTGTTTGACTCTGATGATATTCAAACGTTGTATACACAAACATCAGATCAGAAGCAAGTACAAGATGGCAGGCTACGCTGACTGACAAAAGGAACGTTAGAAGCTATTAAAGACAACGTCAGTAGACACAGCGTAAACAAGGCTCGAGGTAGTTGACAAAAGAGTGAAACATTAAATGCAATGCTGTACGGAATACGCAAAGCATTAAATGCTCCCAACGGTCATCTTCTCAAGTTCCTATAAAAATGAAGTTCTGATGAGAAGCAAGGTTACCGATTCTGACGAATTCTGTGAACACTAACTTGCTGAAACGCTGTTCAAATCAAAGCTCACAAACTTCATCTTCATCAAAGCTCACTACATTGCTGTTGTAATATATTAGTGAGATTAAGCTTAAACTTTAAGAGAAATATCACTGTTATGATTATAGCTTTTCAGAAGCATTGTAATACTCTTAGAATTTGATTACATTAATTTGTAAGTAACTAGAGTGATCAAGTGTGATCAGGATACTCTAGGAAGTCTTAGCTTGTGTCTAAGCAGTTGTAACTAGAGTGATCACGTGGTGGTCAGGATACTCTAGAAAGTCTTAGCTTGTGTCTATGCAATTGTTCCTAGAGTGATCAGGTTGTGATCAGGATACTCTAGAAGACTTAGTCGCGGGCTAAGTGGAAAACCATTGTAATCTGTTGAGATTAGTGGATTAAATCCTCAGGTGAGGTAAATCACTCCAAGGGGGTGGACTGGAGTAGTTTAGTTAACGACGAACCAGGATAAAAATAACTGTGCAATTTGTTTTTATCGTTCAAGTTTTTAGACTACACTTATTCAAACCCCCCCTTTCTAAGTGTTTTTCTATCCTTCAGGAAGGCTTCAGTTCCTTGATTTCTGTAGATTCTACTCCGTTCTTGAAGATTTCTTCATACACAACCTCCCACTCTGTTCTTCCTGGAACAGCTCCAGAAACACCTTCAACGGTTTCCAACCCAAACAACTTCCTTAGAAGGTTTTCTATAATGGAGAAAAGTTCACCATGAACAATAGAGAGAATGTCCTTTGGCATGACAGTTGCATGAACCCATAATTCCTTCACCAAATCTGGATAGACTGGTCCACACAAACCATAGAAGAACGCTTGCCATCCTTGAAAAATCATGTTATCCTTCAGATGAATATCATGTGCTTCCAGGTTATCAAAATCAACCATCATTTCGCAGATAACCTCTAATTTGTTCAAAGGAATCAAACAAGTCTTCTGTGCAACAAGTTGTTGTTGCTGTTGATCTTGATTTTGTTGTTGCGAAGATGAACCAACTTGTTTCTTAGAGGAAGAAGCCATTGAAGCACTACTGAGATTTCTAGGTTTCTTGAAAAGGGAGAAGAAGAGGCAGAAATGCATAAACAAGATGATGATGAATGCGTGAAAAGAGGGAAAATGAATGAGAGATGAATTTAAATAGCCACGGACGCGAAACAAAATGCAATGAGATTCTGAGAATGAACAGTTACAGAATGCAGAGAATCAATCATATTTAATGTTGAATGACGTTAGTGGAGAAAACGTGAGATTTGAAAAGATTTGCACAGTTACCTAGGGCGGCGTCTCATCAACTGCACGCATACTTGTCCCTTCAGAATGAACACGTGTTCATCATCTGGAATAGCTGGTGACAGCTGTTTTGCTTTAATAGAAATTCTGAATCAACTTAGACATATGAATAGCAATAACAGAATTAGATTATCTAAATGATCAACATATCTAGAACATTTGATAAGAAAATAAATACACATTTCTGTCATACCCCAAAATTTTCCTTCCACATTTCATTCACAATGATTCAAAGCTCAATAGTTTCATCAAGGCATTCTCCTAAGCAAGGATCTCCTAAAACTAGGGTTTGGTACCTTCCTGAGGAAATTAAAAAAATAAGGTCTCCAATGAAGTTCCCCATGGTTCATTATGTTTCAAGGCACCTTCATGTCAAAAATAAAGGTTCAATTCCAAAGTTTGCTCATTCAATGGCTCAGATGATCCACAGTCGACTAGGTTGACCTAAAAGTCAACCATGATCAAAGTACAGTCAAAGCTCCTGACTTTTGGTCAACATCAAGTATGGAAGATTATATCCATCATTTGATCAAGGGTTGATCATGATTCATCAATAAAAACTCAGAAATGAACAAATTCAAAAGGTTCAAATTAGGGTTTTTTATAGGAGAAAGTCAACTCAGCTTTGACTGGCCATAACTTTCACATGGAACATCAGAAATTCCTCACTCAAATCCTATTTTAAAGGAAATTGGATTCTCTACAACTTTGTATCTCAGAAGCCAAGGCCAGAAATGCTTCATTTGGGAGATATGGTACAAAAGATTATAGGTCCTTTTCAAAAGTCAACCAAAGACAGTTTTTTGTCAAAGGGCATATCATCAAGATAAAATCCCCAAATGAAAAATATGTTACAAAGTGGCTTATAGAGTACATCTTGAGGTTTCCAAAAAGTCCTATAACTCCTTCATAGCTTAAAAATTGAGAGAGATGTGCCTTGTCAAATTTGGGTAATTTTGGAGGTAAAATATGAAATAAAAGAGGTTCAAATTGGAATTTTTTACAAATGGGCCTATTTTTTAAGACTTAATCTTGGTCCACAAGCTACATATGTTATACAAACCATGTGCCACGAATTATAGCCTTTTATTTGATTTTATATAATTTTATTTCATTTAAAAAATGATTTAAAGTGATATATTTGAAAGAAAAACCAAAGGTTGGATTTAGGATATTATATTGACCAATTCCAATCACATTTATGACAAATTGGCAATATAATTTCGTGATATATTGATTGGGAGAAGATTAATATAAGATTTGACAAAAATAGAAGGTTTCCATTCAAGTTTCAAATCAAATTTTCCAAACTTTGCAAGATTGGATTCCAAGGGCCTTGGGATATAACCTTTGACCTAATTCACTCCCCTATAAGTACATAACATAGAGCAAACGAATAGGGGTTGAAAATTCTGGGGCGAGCAGAGCATTGAAGAGCACAAAATTCTCCAAGAAACTTGAATTCGGTTTCAAAGAATTGGGGCGTTTCAACAAGATTTGAAGACTGCAAAAGCTTCCTCAAGGCATTCTGAAGGTGATTGGATATTTGTATAGCATTAACACCCCCAGAACAATCTCCAATAAGTCGACGTAGGTCATTCTAAATCTTGAATCGATTGGCATGATTTATGCATCCTCATGTTAATTTGTTTGCGTGTTATGACTTGTATGATTGTTGTGAATGTTCTTGAACTTGTAATTGGATTTCTGGGCGTGTTTGATACTGATCACCATTGATAGAAAAATTAGGGTTCTTGAGTTTGATTTGGGGCTTTTTGATAGGGATAAAATTAGAGGGAAACAAATGCATATTTAGGTTCGTGAGATTCAGACGAAGAGAGTGGAGGGGTCGCGAATTATTTATATATATATATATATATGTGCTATTCGCTATTATCCAGGTGTGTATGCTACGAAGAGAATCTCTAGCAGATTCATAGCTTAATCTGCAGAAGTTTACAGGTTTGTGTGGGGAAGATGATGATGTGTCGTCACACCACTGGGTTGTTTAAGTTTCGCGCGTGTTTTCCATTTGTTTTTCCAGATTTTACATATAATATATTACGCGCCTATCATTATCAGTTGGTTAAATTGGTTGGAGTGGTTAATGAGCGCACATGTGAGAGGAGGGTCATAGGTTCGAGCCCTCCCTCCAACATTATTTTTATGAAAAACATTGTTTCTTGATTCAGTGAGCGCTTTGCTGTGTGGACCACCATGCGCTTCCAGATCTGAGCCCTAGGATATCCACTAACTTAGATCTAATGCCCAGAATTTGTTCCCTATACCATGAGCCTTCAAATCTGCCATATTGGATAAAAACCTTAAATTAACTTATTTATCTTAATTATTCAAATATTTATTTAATTAACTTTTAAACATTTATTTATATAATTATAAATCTAAATTTTTTTATTAAATTAAAATATTATAAATGTTAAATTTTAATTTATTATTCGTTCCGATTAAATCTATTAATCGTGATGGGTAATAATCGATTTCTTGAATATTTGATTAATTAAAATAAAATACGTTTTATTTGGCTAAAGGGTTCCAACCATCTTATTGGTTGCGATGATTAGCCTATTTTTTCTCTAAAATTCATTATTATTTATAATCGAATCTATCGATTACGAGGGATAATGATAAAAATTAAATAATTAATTCTATAAAACATATTCATTTGTTATTAGTGATAATTGAACCTATCAATTAGAATTGGTAATAATACACTACTAATCTATTAATTATGGTGGTCAAATCTATTGATCATTGCGATTAATAGTATATATTAAAAATCAGGGTTGTACGCCCAATCCTAAAACACTTTCAAAAAAACTACGAATTATCATAACTACGATAAGGCAATTCAAAAAGCCTTCAAACCACTTCATATCAAATCCTAAGGGCGTACAACCCTTTTCCCGAACTACGTTGACTCTGATTCTCCCTAAGGAGATATGTAGGCACTTGGCAACAAGGCGAGTCCCCCTCCTCCAAACTCTAATCATGTTCAAATATTTGCCTTAACCCTATTAACTTTCTGTCACTTTTCTTTATGTTTAACCATAAACCTTAGCTTTATAACGCAAACCTTAGGAAAGGGTTAAGGGTGCCTAATACCTTCCTTCGACCTGAATATAGTATCTTACCCGATCTCTATAACTTCGTGGGGTTTCCTATTCGCCCTGGTAGAATAGGTGGCGACTCTAAATAAACCTTAATTTTTAGGCAGGTTGCTACAATTTCAAATCTAATCCATATATCAGATCTTCTCATCCTTTCATTCTGAGAATAAATCCATACTGAGATTCTTCAGAATGAACTTAAACCTATCTTCAGCAAGGGGTATTGTAAAGATATCAGCCCATTGATGGTCTGTATCAACAAAGTTTAAAGAGAGCACACCCTTCTGAACATAGTCCCTAATAAAGTGATGTTTAATCTCAATATGTTTAGCTTTAGAATGTAAGATAGGATTCTTAGATAAACAGATAGCAGAAGTATTATCACAGAATATAAGAATGTTACTCTCATATATCTGATAGTCTTCTAGCTGACTTTTCATCCAGAGCATATGTGTACTACATCCAGCAGCAACAACATATTCTGATTTTGTTGTAGAGAGGGCAATTGTGGATTGCATCTTGCTATACCAGGAGATCAGATGACTTCCCAGAAACTGACAGCTTCCAGAAGTACTTTTCCTTTCAACTCTATCTCCAGCGTAATCAGCATCATAAAATCCTACTAAGTTGTATTCTTCAGATCTTCTGTAGACAAAACCAACATCAGTAGTACCTTTCAGATACCTCAGAATTCTCTTAACATCACTTAAGTGAGATTCTCTAGGATCTGATTGGAATCTAGCACACAAGCATACACTGAATAAAATATCAGGTCTAGAAGCAGTAAGATATAGAAGAGATCCTATCATTCCTCTGTAGAGTTTCTGATCTACCTTCTTTCTTACCTCATCCTTACCTAATACACACGTTGGATGCATTTGAGTCTTTGCTTCTTTGCTTTCTGAAAGATTGAACTTCTTCAGAAGTTCTTTCACATACTTGGTCTGATGAACATAAGTTCCTTCAGAAGTTTGATTAATCTGGATCCCAAGGAAATACTTGAGTTCTCCCATCATGCTCATTTCAAACTCTGCCTGCATAGACTTAGCAAACTCCTTTCCAAGTGTAGCATTAGATGTTCCAAATATGATATCATCAACATATATTTGGAAAATTAAAATATCCTTTTTAAAGGTTTTACAAAAGAGAGTTGTATCCACTTTTCCTCTAGTGAAACCATTATCCAGAAGGAAAGAACTTAATCTTTTTCATACCAAGCTCTGGGAGCTTGCTTCAGTCTGTATAATGATTTCTTAAGTTTGAAAACACGTTATGGAGACTTAGAGTCTTCAAAACTAGGAGGTTGGTGGACATATACTTCTTCATCTATATAACTATTCAAAAAAGGCACTCTTAACATCCATCTGATACAGAGTGATGTTATTCTGAGTGGCATATGAAATCAATAAGCGAATAAATTCTAACTTGGACACTGGTGCAAAGGTTTCTGTATAGTCAATACCTTCTTGCTGACTATAACCCTGAGCAACCAGTCTGGCTTTGTTTCTGATTACTTCACCTTTCTCACTCAGCTTGTTTCTGAAGACCCACTTTGTTCCAATGATGTTAATCCTTTTGGTCTTGGAACCAGATCCCAAACATCATTCCTTGTAAACTGATTTAACTCTTCTTGCATGGCAATTATTCAGTCAGCATCTTTCAGAGCTTGATCAACAGAAGTTAGCTCAATCAGAGATACTAGACCAAATTGACATTCTGCATTGTTCTTCAGGAATTCTCTAGTTCTGATGGGATCATATTTCTTTCTAATGATTACATCCTCTGGATGAGCAGAGTTGAGTCTAGAAGATCTTTTGAGTGTTGGCTCTTCAGATATTCTGAGATTCTCCAAAGAAGCTGCAACTTGATCTTCTGATACCTCTTTACTCTTGGGTTCTTCATGATCTGAGTTAGATATATCTATATCTGCAAAATTCTCAAACTGCTTTGGCTTTTCATGACCAAGCTTATCATCAAATATGATATTGATTGATTCTTCAACTACCAGAGTTTCAGTATTGTATACTCTATAGCCTTTTGAATGTTCAGAATATCCAAGTAGAAAACACTTCTGAGCTTTAGAATCAAACTTATGCAGATGATCTTTAGTATTCAGAATATAGCATACACACCCAAATGGATAGAAATATGAAATGTTGGGCTTTCTGTTCTTCCACAATTCATAAGGAGTCTTATTTAGAATAGGTCTTATAGAGATTCTATTCTGAATATAACACGCTGTGTTAATTGCTTCTGCCCAGAAATGCTTAGCCATATTGGTTTCGTTGATCATGGTTCTGGCCATTTCTTGTAAAGTCCTATTCTTTCGTTCTACAACTCCATTTTGCTGTGGAGTTCTAGGACAAGAGAAATCATGGGCAATACCATTTTCTTTGAAATAAATTTCAAAGAATCTGTTCTCAAATTCGCCACCATGATCACTTCTGACCTTTATGATTTTGCATTCCTTCTCAGATTGAATCTGAGTGCAGAAGTCAAAGAACACAGTATGTGACTCATCCTCGTGTTTCAAGAACTTTACCCATGTCCATCTGCTATAGTCGTCTACGATGACTAATCCATATTTCTTCCCTCTGATTGTTGCTGTTTTGACTGGGCCAAAAAGATCAATATGCAGAAGTTCTAGCGGCCTAGAGGAAGAGATAACATTTTTAGACTTGAATGCAGGTTTTGAAAACTTCCCTTTCTGACATGCTTCGCAAAGAGCAACTGATTTATATTTCAGATTAGGGAGTCCTCTGACCAGATTGAGTTTGTTAATTTGAGAGATCTTTCTCAAGCTAGCATGACCCAATCTTCTGTGCCAGACCCACTGCTCTTCACTAACAGACATAAGGCAAGTAACCTTTTGATTCTTAAGATCTGAAAGATCAATCTTATAAATGTTGTTCTTTCTCTTTCTTGTAAATAGGATCGAGCCATCCTTCTGACTAATAGCTTTACAAGCTTTTGATTAAAGATTATGTCATAACCATTGTCACTTAATTGACTTATGGACAATAAGTTATGAGCTAGTCCATCTACTAAAAGAACATTAGTTATAGAGGGAGAGTTACCAATGCATATGGTTCTAGAGCCAATGATTTTGCCCTTCCGGTTCCCTCCATACTTTACTTCTCCAGCAGATTTAAGTTCTAGGTCTTGGAGCATAGACCATCTTCCCGTCATGTGTCGTGAGCACCCAGAATCCAGGTACCATGACATTTTTGCCTTTGTCTGTTGAGCCTTGAAGGAGATCTACAATAGGAATTATCTTTTCCTTAGGTACCCACATTCTTTTGGGTCCTTTTGGGTTAGTCCTTCTCAAGTTCTGATTGAACTGAGATTTAGCATGAGGTTTAACATAAGATTTTCTAGATTGTGTAGCAACATATTTCTTGGTGTGTGTTATGTGGAAACTCTTGAGTGAGATGTGTGCTTAATATCATGAGAATGACCATACTTGAACTGATCATACAAAGGTTTGTATGTGATAATCATTTCATCAACAGGTTCAAGTTTATATGGGGTTTCACCCTCAAGGCCTATGCCTATTCTCTTGTTTCCACTTACACCATATATCATAGAGGCTAGCTGACTTCTGCCTATACCTTTAGATAGAAACTTTCTGAAGCTCAAGTCATATTCTTTCAGAATGTTGTTGATGCTTGGAAAAGACTTTTCTGAACTTGAAGATGATTCAACATCTTTAGTTAGTTTTAAAACATTTTCCTTAAGTTCAGAATTTTCTATTTCAAGTCTCTTAGTTTCAGATTCAAAGAGCTTTTTTAGCTTTTTGTATTTGATACTAAGATGACTCTTGACTTCCAGAAGTTCAGATAAGCTGGAAACAAGGTCTTCTTTAGTAAGTTCAGAAAATACCACATCAGAGTCTGAATCAGAAGTAGACTCTTCACCAGCGTCAATTGTTGCCATCAGTGCTATGTTGGCCTGCTCATCTTCAGAGTCTGACTCTTGATCAGAAGAGTCTGAGTCATCCCAAGTAGCCATAAGACCTCTCTTCTTTTCAAATCTTTTCTTGGGCTTTTCCCTCTAAAGCTTTGGACATTCATTCTTGTAGTGTCCAGGCTCTTTACATTCATAGCACGTCACCTTCTTCTTGTCAGATCTTCTGTGTCCAGAAGATTCTCCATTTTCAGGTCTTTTGAAGTTCTTGAACTTTCTCTGCTTGCTTTTCAAGAGTTGATTTACTCTTCTGGATATTAGAGACAGTTCATCTTCTTCTTATGATTCTGATTCGTCAGAATCTTCTTCTTCAGCCTGAAAAGCATTAGTGCATTTTTTATTATTAGATTTTAATGCAATAGACTTACCTTCCTTCTGAGGTTCATTTGTATCCAGCTCAATCTCATGACTCCTCAGGGCACTGATCAACTCCTCAAGAGACACTTCATTCAGATTCTTGGCAATCTTGAATGCAGTCAGCATGGGTGCCCATCTTCTGGGTAAGCTTCTGATGATCTTCTTTACATGATCAGCTTTGGTGTAGCCTTTATCTAGCACTCTCAATCCAGCAGTCAGAGTCTGGAATCTTGAAAACATTGCTTCAACATTCTCATCTTCCTCCATCTTGAATGCTTCATACTTCTGGATTAGAGCTAAGGCCTCTGTCTCCTTTACTTGGGCATTTCCTTCATGAGTCATCTTTAGAGATTCAAAGATGTCATGAGCTATTTCTCTGTTTGTTATCTTCTCATACTCAGCATGATAGACAGCATTTAGCAATATGGTCCTTGACTTGTGATGATTCTTGAATTCTTTCTTTTGGTCATCACTCATAGCTTGCCTTGTAATCTTGACTCCACGAGTGTTTACAAAATGTGTGTAACCATCCAACACTAAGTCCCATAAGTCACCATCTTGACAAAGAAAGTAACTTTCAAGTCTATCATTCCAATACTCAAAATTTTCACCATCAAAGACTGATGGTCTATTGTAATCATTGAAGCTACTTCTTCCATTGTTACCATTGTTATTTTGTTCAGGAGTAAGAGTAGATGAAGTTGTTTCAACCATTTTGACTTTGTGTTTTTCTGCCTGAATCTTTTGTCTAACACGGTTAAGTGCTTGCACCTAGAACCGGCGCTCTGATGCCAATTGAAGGAGTGAAAAACACTTAGAAGGGGGGGATTGAATAAGTGTAACTCAAAAACTTGGAAGATAAAAACAATGAACACACTTATTTTTATCCTCGTTCTTTGTTAACCAAACTACTCCAGTCCACCCCTGACAAGGTGATTTACCTCAACTAAGGATTTAATCCACTAATCCAACTGATTACAATGGTTTTCCACTTAGATACCCTCTAAGTCTTCTAGAGTCTACAGATCACAATTTGATCATTATAGGAAATCTTTTACAATCAATGTAAAATAAACGTTTACAAGAGTTTGATTTGCTTCTATTAAAGCTGTAATCACAACAGTGATATTTCTCTTAAGTTCTAATACTTAACACTCACTAAGATATTACAAAGTTTGTGAGGTTGAAGATGAAGTTCTTTTGCTTTTGATTTTGACAGCGTTTCTGTAAGTTTGCGCAAGTGTTCTGTGTTGCTTCTGATCAGAACTTCTATATATAGGCGCTTAAGAGGAAATGACCGTTGGGAGAATTTAATGCTTTGCGTGAATAGTACAACGCTGCATTTAATGTTTCACACTTTTGTCAACTACCTCGAGCCATGCTTTTGCTGCTTTTACTGACTTTTCCTTTTGTAGCTTCTAACGTTCCTTTGATCAGTCAGAGATTTGACGTTACAGCCTTTCATCTTGTACTTTCTTCTGGACTCAGATTTGTAGATAACAACGTTTGAATATCAGAGTCATCAGCTTTGGTGCAGAGCATCTTCTGTCTTCAGACTTTGAAGAGCTTTGAGCGTGATACCATCAGAGCTTCAGAGCTTGTACTTCTGACTGCCATCTTCTGATGCTTTCCTGTTCATGTTCTAATTCTGCATGACCATCTTCTGATGTCTTTCCAGACCATGTTCTGATGAAGCCATCTAGAAATTTCTGAGTCAGTGCTTCTGAACGCTGATTTGTGCATACTCTTTTACACTTTTCCTGAAATGGAAAACGTAAAGGATTAGAGTACCACATTGTCTTATACAAAATTCATACATAATGTTATCATCAAAACTAAGAATATTGATCAGAACATTTCTTGTTCTAACAAGTGGATGGTGCAATGCACAAACCAAATGGCATCCTCCTATATGAAAAAAATCCCATACGGAAAAGTGAAAGATGTTTTCTCATGGTCTTCCGGATGAACTGTAGTTTGGTTATATCCTAAATATCCATCCAAAAAACAATAGAACTCTTAACCCGATAACCTCTCAAGCACTTGGTCCATAAAAGGTAGGTGGAAGTGATCTTTCCTAGTTTCTTGATTAAGCCTTTGGTAGTCAATGCACATCCACCAACCGGTTACGGTCCTCGTTGGAATCAATTCATTCTTTTCATTTGTTATCAGGGTCATTCCGTCATTTTTGGGTACCACTTATACCTGACTCACCCATGTACTATCGGAAATTAGATTAATCATCTTGGATTCCAATAGCTTCACAAATTCCTTTATTACAACTTCCTTCATTGTAGGATTCAAGCGGCATTGAGGTTGAGCAACCGCCTTGAAATCCTCTTTCCAATAGCTTCAATAGCTTCACAAATTCCTTTATTACAACTTCCTTCATTGTAGGATTCAAGCGGCATTGAGGTTGAGCAACCGCCTTGAAATCCTCTTTCCAATAGCTTCACAAATTCCTTTATTACAACTTCCTTCATTGTAGGATTCAAGCGGCATTGAGGTTGAGCAACCGCCTTGAAATCTTCTTCCTTCATAATTTTGTGCATGAAATTAGTCGGACTCCTTCAAATCAGAGAGAACGCAACCTATCGCTTCCTTGTTTTATTTCAACACATGGATCAATTTCTCTTATTCTTTGCTAGACAATGAACCACTAATGATAACCTATTTGTTACCATCCTCCTTAAGAAACATATATTTCAAATGAGAGGGTAGTTTTCAACTCAATCTTAGAATCATCAATTTTTGGCTCATTCTTCAACTATTAAATTTTAACATCAAAAGGATTAATTTCTTCAATGCTTCATATTCTCTTAAACACTCTTTGATTTCTTTCTCTTCATTGTTAATGAGAACTTCAAGAGCATCACTCAAAGTCTTTTCAAGAGGAGTGAACAAGTGAACTTGCCTTTCCACATCCATGATAGCCTTATCGGTAGTATCCATTCTAAAGAAATCTCCTTTTATCATTTTAGTGCTTCAATGATTCAAAAGGATTAAAATACACTTCCTCATCTTACACTCAGACCTTCATCAAACCATCATCAATGTCAATCATCATTCTCGCGATCTTCATGAATGGTCGGCCAAGAATCAAAGGGGT
This sequence comes from Vicia villosa, assembly GCF_029867415.1. NCBI lineage: Eukaryota > Viridiplantae > Streptophyta > Magnoliopsida > Fabales > Fabaceae > Vicia > Vicia villosa. The sequence goes on along the minus strand of NC_081181.1, from coordinate 186,283,171 downwards.
ATCATCATTCTCATCCATATTTATTACCACAAAATCAATGGGAAAGAAAAATTTTTCCACCTTTACTAACACATCTTGAGCTACTCCGTAAGGACAAGCAGTGGATTTTTCAACTATTTGAAGTGTCATCTTTGTCTCTATAAAGTCAATGTTTCCCAACCTTCACACCACAGATAACATAATCAAATTAATACTAGAACCTAAATCCACTAGTGCTTTTCCAATATCCACATCACTAGTTGTGACTGGTAATGTAATTGTTTCATTATCATTCTCCTTTCTTGAAATTGTCCTTTGAATGATGGCATTACAACTAGCATCAACGTTTATAATCTCTTGATCTGTATATCTCTTCTTCAAAAGAATATCCTTCAAAAAAATTGCATAAGTAGGCATTTGCTCTAGAGCTTTGGAAAATGGAATATTGATTTATGAAATTCTGGTACAGTCCGACTCAGATATCCTATAAGGATGTCGAGACATCTGATCTGATATTAACAAATCAGATAAGATATAACATACTGAAAAGATAAATAACACCATAATTATTTACCAAGTTCGGTCTAACACACCTACTCTAGGGGCATACCAAGCCAAGAATGAAGTCCACTATCAGCAGCATTAATTTATAAACCCTACAACCAACATACCCATTGATGATCTACTCACTCAATCACTACCTAATAACCATTCTACCTAGATCCTCTCTAGATATGGAATATCTCCATCCCACTTCCAATCACCGCAGTGTTGTTGTCCAGTTTTCCAGTCCCATGAGCTGTAACAACGGCATAATCACCAACATTCTGATCACATAACTTTTACCCCCAAGAAAAATACTTCTCTTACCTAAAGGCTTCAAGAAGAACAATGACCATCCCGCAACGCCCAAGTGGTTCACACAACATAACTCATTACCTACAGGTTTCTAAATGTGAACATAGAACAATCATTAACTCGGGTCGTTCCTCTATCAACTCTCCTAGAGAGTTGCCCCAAGACTCAGTCCTAATGATTACATCTTCATGAGTTCAGCTGGCTCCCTAAACCTAAGTTACAAAGCTTCTATTTTTAACCTATTCCCAACTTGATTTGGGTCTTCAATCACAACACACTAGCTGTTACAAATTAGCTGAAACTTCTGCTACAATAAAGGTCTTCAGTCTCTTGTTTCCTAAATAATCTCATTATTTAGAAAGTCTTCATTCTCCTTGATTTCTGATTGAATCTTCTAGACCTTTAAATCTGCGCCACATAGGATTGCATAATATTCTTTGAATATTCTGCTTCTGTTAATTTTGATCTAAATCTCATTAATCCAGCTCAGCAGGCGCGATGTCGAATGCTCCCTCATAGGACATCTTCTTCGACATGTTGTTCCAGATGTTGAATAACTTTAACAGAACATGTTCTAACATTTCATAGGATATCTTGTTGTATCTGTTCTTCTTAGAAAGTATATACATTCTATTTTATATTTTGCTGCTATTATTTGTTTTACTAAAATTAATGCCAACCCTAAAAATAGAGAACTTACAATTTGTAACTGGCTAAAAAATCCAAAAACCTAGTATAATGCCTTGCATTATATTTCCTTGTGGGAACATGAGGATAAGGTCAATTTTGAACCGAAGGACTTTTCACTTTCTTCTTCCCCTCTTGTATCTTTTCCTTATTTTCCTCATTCTTTTTCTTCTCTATCTTCTCTTTTTCAATTCTCTCATTTTCAATTAATACTCCCTCATTTTTCTCTGGTTCGACTTATTTTTCAACTTCCTTCTTTTTTCTATCCTAACTTCCTCACTTTCAACCTCACTCCCACTTCTATTCCCCACTACTCTACCACTCATAGTTAAAATTGCTTTGTAATGCTCCTTAGGATTAATGTGAGTATTTGCAGAAGATGATGGCCCGACTTGTGATCGACCAATTGCTTGGCTAGTTGACCCATTTGAGTCTCCAAGTTATTTATTGCCACCTCATTTCTCTTTTGAATAGACACTTACGCTTGCATGAATTGGTTCAAAGTTTCCTCCATCTTGGAATGTGTTTCTTGAGGAGGAGGATTTTGGTAAGGATGTTGTCTATTGGATGTACCTCCATCATGCCTCCATCCTTGGCCATATTGTTGATTGTTTACTCTTTATTGGTATTCTCCTTGATTTTGGTAAGGAGCATGTCTTAGGTGGTATTGATTTTGGTTCCCAATGTAATTTGCCTCTTCATTCTCCGATGGACAATACCTCGTTTAATGATCTCCTTTACACAAATCACATGAAGAAACTTGTTTTTTCTTGCTAGGAAGCTCTTGCATTTCTTTTAGTTGTTGAGGGAGTCTAGACATTTTCTTTGTGAGCTCATCCACTTGTTGATAAAGTAACTTGTTTTGGGCTAAGATTGCATCGTTATTTCCCAATTCAATAATCCACGATTTCTTTTGTGAATACCCTTGATTATGTTAAACTTGGAGATTATTTCGTGCCATATTCTCAATAATTTCAATTGCTTCCTCGTAATTTTCCCATCAAAGAACCACCCGCAGTTGCATATAACAAAAGTTTTGGTTGAGGTAGAAGACCATTGCCAAATATGTATATTTGATTGATATCATCAAAACCATGACTTGGACACTTCCTAATATTTTATTTATACATCTCTCATGCTTCATTAAGAGACTAATTTCCACCTTATGAAAATACTGAAATTGCAGTTTAAGCTTCCATGAACCTAGATTGTGGAAAAATATCTCAAGAAATTTATGCTCTAAATCATTCCACTCTGTCATTGCTTGAGTGGGTTTACCAATGTACCAATAGTTAGCTTTCCCAACCAAAGAGTCCAGAAATAATCTCTTAAACACTCGCTCTTCCTCTACTTCGGGAGCTCTAATTGCGCCAGCAATCTCATAGAACTTTGTGCGATGAGTGTATGGCTCTAATTACAAAATAGATGTCAAGACTGGTGTCCTAACACCACACTATGTCAAGACAGATGTTACAACATCTATTGACAAATAACACAAATATCAAAATTAAAATAAACTGCAGAATGATAAAGAACACAATAAATTGTTAACCCAGTTCAGTGCAACAACACCTAATATGGGGGCTACCAAGTCAGGAAGGAAATCCACTATCAGTGGTATCAATTCAAAGCTTAAACAGTCTCAGTTTACAACTTCTCACTTAATCACTGCCTAGTGCAACTTCTACCTAGAAATCAACATCTAGATATGAGAAATCAACACCCCACTCCTAACCACCCCAGGAATAAACTCAGCCACAAACCTTGTGACCGAAAGAACTAAAATAGAAAGATTGCACTCTCAAATAAACAATACTTGGTCTTGCTTAAAAGCTTCAACCAAGAACAATACTCAACTCTTTTTCTAAAAAGCTTCAAGAGTGAGAACACCAGTCCACCTCAATGTATCAGAAGATACACAAGTGACACAAAAACAAAAACACACAAAGGACTTGAACTCCCCTTAAAACTTACACTTTTATTGCACCCACGGTTTCTCTTCTGTGAATGCTTGCTATAATAGGTTTAGAAAGTCCTTATTTATAGACTCTTGCATTATGGACTTGGACTTCTCAATAAAATCCAATCCTCTCCTTTTTCAATCAGCTGCAAGATCTTCACAAAAAATAGAACAAATCAAATCAAATATTAGTTTCCTAAATAATTCTCAATGATCCTTTTTTTTGAAACTAAATCAAATTTGCATTTGTCCTAAAAGCTCCTCGATTGGTTGCGCCTGTATGAGTGTCTGAATCTTCCAGAATCTTAATTTTTTCAATCAAATATTCAAGGATTAAAGTCCAATATGAACTGTCAGGATGTTTTTGTATAATATGTCACAACATCTGTCAAAACTCATGACAGCAGAACCTTTCATGACAGTTGGTCAAGATGTTTCAACATCTTGCTCAATATTAGTTAAGAACCATGTTTTAGCAAAATATACCAATCACAAAACCATGGAACTAACAATCTTCCCCTTTGGCAAATTTTGGCTATAACAACCAAATCACGATTTAAGTCCTGGAGATAATTCAAACTACAAACATAAGAATATATCAGAAATGCACAGTAGTTACACATAGGTTGTAACATCCCAATATTTTATACGCGATACATTTATAATTTTATAAAATTTTATTTTTACTGAATAATTTATTGTATGCATATAGATATATTTTATTTAATTATTATTATCAATCTTAGTTATTTGTTTCAATCCTTCTAATATAGTTATTTTGATAACTTGATAATATTAAAATCATTATTTTTATACCTTCTTTATTTAGTTTATTTTATAAATATATTAATTATATTTATAATAAATATTGTTATATTTATTATTTTAGGGTTAAATGGCTTTCATCCCCCAGCAAAAGTAGCGAGATTTGATTTACCCCCCTTTAAAAAAAAATTGTTTTACCCCCCTATAATATTTGGGCACCCCCCTAAGCGTGTAAAAACGAGGGTGGTAAATCAAAAAAATATATTTTACAGGGGGGTATTTTTCCCTCTTAGGGGGCAAAAGACTTACAATTTTAATATTATAGGGGGGTAAAACAAATTTTTTTTAAAAGGGGGGTAAATCAAATCTCGCTACTATTGCAGGGGGGTGAAAGCCATTTAACCCATTATTTTATAACTCCTCAATAGTGCAAGTTCCAATCTCATTGTTTATGTTCTTAATTTGGTTTCTTTTAAAAATAACAATAAGTTGTTCCTTGTTGTCTATATACTCATAAGTAGTGATTGAAGTTCCTCCTCTCAAAGTCAGCGTGTTATGAATATAGCATGCAATATTCATAGCTTCAGCCCAAAATTCCTATGGAAGTCGTTTAGCATGAAACATGATTCCAGTTAATTCTTGCATTGCTCTAGTATTTTTTCAACAATTCCATCTTGCTGAGAAGGGAGTTCATGACTGATACTTTCAGAAACACAAAATTCATAGAATTTTGCATTCTCAAACTCTTTGTCATGGTAACTTTTGACTTTGATAATCACACCATTTTCCTCCTATTGAATCTTTTGACATAAGTCTTCAAAGACTTCTAGAAAGTCTGACTTTTCTTTAAGAAATTTCATCCATCTAAAACTAGAAAAATCATTTATAACAACAAAGACAAACCTCACTCCATCCAACACTTCTGTCGAAATTGGTCCCATTAATTCCATGTGAAGAAGTTCCAACACATTGGAAGTAGTCTGATGTTGTAACACATGGTGTGACATTATGGTTTTCTTCTTTAAGTCACACTCATCACAGACTTGCTTTTCTTCAATTTTGAGCCCTGGAATTCCTCTAATGACTCCTTTGGATACGATTTCCTTCATTCTTTTGAACTGAAGGTGTCCAAGTTTCTGATGTGATAGCTTCACTTCATCCTTATGTGTTGTTAAACATGTGGAAGTGTACGAATTTATTTGGGACTCCCATAAGTAACAGTTGTCTTTAGACCTTATGCCCTTCATAAGAAAAACATCTTTTCTCATCTTTGACTACACATTATGATTTGGAGAAATTAACCAACAACCCTTAATCACATAGCTGACTGATGCTAATAAGACTAACAAATAGTCATTTAACAAGAAGAATGACTTCTAAATATGGAGAACCAACACACATCAACTTTTCTACTCCCTTGATTTCTCATCTGAAACCATCGCCAAATCTGACAGCCCTCGTGGGGTGATACCTAATATCCACCAATAATTTCTTAACCCCTATCATGTGTCTAGAGCATCCATTGTCAAAGTACCAATCTTCTGTATTTGAATCTCTCAATGAGATATGAGCTATTAGGTTGACATCTCTTTCTTTAACACTTCTCTTTTTGCTGACTTGACTAACCTTAGGATTGTTAGAACATAGTTTGGTTCTACATCTTATTCATAGTTTTGATGATAACAAATACATAGTACTTATGAAGAATAATTATATACTCTAATTGTTTGATTAA